>NC_143039.1:6572500-6657500 GCF_057628025.1 Oncorhynchus mykiss | reverse complement strand
GGTCTGTCATAATATAATAGAGACAGCAGATCTAGCTTGTCTGTCATAATATAATAGAGACAGTATATCTAGCTGGTATGTCATAATATAAATGAGACAATAGATCTAGCTGGTCTGTCATAATAGAGACAGCAGATCTAACTGGTTAGTCAAAATATAATAGAGACAGTAGATCTAGCTGGACTGTCATTATATAAATGAGACAGTAGATCTAGCTGGTTTGTCATCATATAATAGAGACAGTAGATCTAGCTGGTCTGTCATAATACAATAGAGACAGTAGAGCTAGCTTGTTTGTCATAATACAATAGAGACAGTAGATCTAAGTGGTCTGTCATATTATAATAGAGACAGAAGATCTATCTGGTCTGTCATTTTATAATAGAGACAGTAGATCTATTTGGTCTGTCATAATATAATAGAGACAGTAGATCTATCTGGTCTGTCATAATATAATAGAGACAATAGATCTATCTGGTCTGTCATTCTATAATAGAGACAGTAGATCTATCTGGTCTGTCATAATATAATAGACACAGTATATCTAGTTGGTCTATCATAATATAATACAGACAGTAGATCTAGCTGGTCTGTCATAATTTAACAAAGACAGTAGATCTAGCTGGTCTGTCATAATATAATAGAGACAGTAGATCTATCTGGTCTGTCATAATATAATGGAGACAGTAGAACTTGTTGGTATGTCATAATATAATAGCGACAGTAGGTCTAGCTGGTCTGTCATAATACAATAGAGACAGTAGATCTAGCTGGTCTGTCATAATATAATAGAGACAGTAGATCTAGCTGGTATGTCATATTATAATAGAGACAGTAGATCTATCTGGTCTGTCATAATATAATAGAGACAGTAGATCTAGTTGGTCTATCATAATATAATAGAGACAGTAGATCTAGCTGGTTTGTCATAATATAAATGAGACAGTAGATCTAGCTGCTCTGTCATAATTTAATAAAGACAGTAGATCTAGCTGGTCTGTCATAATATAATAGAGAGAGTAGATCTATCTGGTCTGTCATAATATAATAGAGACTGTAGATCTATCTGGTCTGTCATAATATAATAGAGACAGTAGATCTAGCTGGTCTGTCATAATATAATAGAGACAGTAGATCTATCTGGTCTGTCATAATTTAATAAAGACAGTAGATCTAGCTGGTCTGTCATAATATAATAGAGACAGTAGATCTATCTGGTCTGTCATAATATAATAGAGACAGTAGAACTTGTTGGTATGTCATAATATAATAGAGACAGTAGGTCTAGCTGGTCTGTCATAATATAATAGAGACAGTAGATCTAGCTGGTATGTCATATTATAATAGAGACAGTAGATCTATCTGGTCTGTCATAATATAATAGAGACAGTAGATCTAGTTGGTCTATCATAATATAATAGAGACAGTAGATCTAGCTGGTTTGTCATAATATAAATAAGACAGTAGATCTAGCTGGTCTGTCATAATTTAATAAAGACAGTAGATCTAGCTGGTCTGTCATAATATAATAGAGAGAGTAGATCTATCTGGTCTGTCATAATATAATATAGACTGTAGATCTATCTGGTCTGTCATAATATAATAGAGACAGTAGATCTAGCTGGTCTGTCATAATATAATAGAGACAGTAGATCTAGCTGGTCTGTCATAATACAATAGAGACAGTAGATCTAACTGGTATACCATAATATAATAGAGACAGTAGATCTAGCTGGTCTGTCATAATATAATAGAGACAGTAGATCTATCTGGTCTGTCATAATATAATAGAGACTGTAGATCTAGCTGGTATGTCATGATATAATAGAGACAGTAGATCTAGCTGGTCTGTCATAATATAATAGAGACAGTAGATCTAGCTGGTCTGTCATAATACAATAGAGACAGTAGATCTAACTGGTATACCATCATATAATAGAGACAGTAGATCTATCTGGTCTGTCATAATATAATAGAGACAGTAGATCTAGCTGGTCTGTCATAATATAATAGAGACAGAAGATGTATCTGGTCTGTCATAATATAATAGATACAGTAGATCTAGCTGGTCTTTCATAATTTAATAGAGACAGTAGATCTAGCTGGTCTGTCATAATATAACATAGACAGTAGATCTAGCTGGTCTGTCATAAAATAACATAGACAGTAGATCTAGCTGGTCTGTCATAATATAATAGAGACAGTTGATCTAGCTGGTCTGTCATAATATATTAAAGACAGTCGATCTAGCTGGTCTGTCATAAAATAATAGAGACAGTAGATCTAGCTGGTCTGTCATAATATAGTAAAGACAGTAGATCTAGCTGGTCTGTCATAATATAGTAAAGACAGTAGATCTAGCTGGTCTGTCATAATATAATAGAGACAGTAGATCTAGCTTGTCTGTCATAATATAATAGAGACAGTAAATCTAGCTGGTCTGTCATAATATATTAGAGACAGTAGATCTAGCTGGTCTGTCATAATATAATAGAGCCAGTAGATCTAGCTGGTCTGTCATAATATAATGGAGACAGTAGATCTAGCTGGTCTGTCATAATATAATAGAGACAGTAGATCTAGCTGGAATGTCATATTATAATAGAGACAGTAGATCTATCTGGTCTGTCATAATATAATAGAGACAGTAGATCTAGTTGGTCTATTATAATATAATAGAGACAGTAGATCTAGCTGGTTTGTCATAATATAAATAAGACAGTAGATCTAGCTGGTCTGTCATAATTTAATAAAGACAGTAGATCTAGCTGGTCTGTCATAATATAATAGAGAGAGTAGATCTATCTGGTCTGTCATAATATAATAGAGACTGTAGATCTATCTGGTCTGTCATAATATAATAGAGACAGTAGATCTAGCTGGTCTGTCATAATATAATAGAGACAGTAGATCTAGCTGGTCTGTCATAATACAATAGAGACAGTAGATCTAACTGGTATACCATAATATAATAGAGACAGTAGATCTAGCTGGTCTGTCATAATATAATAGAGACAGTAGATCTATCTGGTCTGTCATAATATAATAGAGACTGTAGATCTAGCTGGTATGTCATGATATAATAGAGACAGTAGATCTAGCTGGTCTGTCATAATATAATAGAGACAGTAGATCTAACTGGTATACCATCATATAATAGAGACAGTAGATCTATCTGGTCTGTCATAATATAATAGAGACAGTAGATCTAGCTGGTCTGTCATAATATAATAGAGACAGAAGATGTATCTGGTCTGTCATAATATAATAGAGACAGTAGATCTAGCTGGTCTTTCATAATTTAATAGAGACAGTAGATCTAGCTGGTCTGTCATAATATAACATAGACAGTAGATCTAGCTGGTCTGTCATAATATAACATAGACAGTAGATCTAGCTGGTCTGTCATAATATAATAGAGACAGTCGATCTAGCTGGTCTGTCATAATATATTAAAGACAGTCGATTTAGCTGGTCTGTCATAAAATAATAGAGACAGTAGATCTAGCTGGTCTGTCATAATATAGTAAAGACAGTAGATCTAGCTGGTCTGTCATAATATAATAGAGACAGTAGATCTAGCTTGTCTGTCATAATATAATAGAGACAGTAAATCTAGCTGGTCTGTCATAATATATTAGAGACAGTAGATCTAGCTGGTCTGTCATAATATAATAGAGCCAGTAGATCTAGCTGGTCTGTCATAATATAATGGAGACAGTAGATCTAGCTGGTCTGTCATAATACAATAGAGACAATAGATCTAACTGGTCTGTCATAATATAATAGAGACAGTAGATCTAGCTGGTCTGTCATAATTTAATTAAGACAGATCTAGCTGGTCTGTCATAATATAATAGAGACAGTAGATCTATCTGGTCTGTCATAATATAATAGAGACAGTAGATCTAGCTTGGCTGTCATAATATAATAGAGACAGCAGATCTAGCTGGTCTGTCATAATATAATAGAGACAGCAGATCTAGCTGGTCTGTCATAATATAATAGAGACAGTAGATCTAGCTGGTATGTCATAATATAATAGAGCCAGTAGATCTAGCTGGTCTGTCATAATATAATAGAGACAGTAGATCTATCTGGTCTGTCATAATACAATAGAGACAATAGATCTAACTGGTCTGTCATATTATAATAGAGACAGTAGATCTAGCTGGTCTGTCATAATTTAATTAAGACAGATCTAGCTTGTCTGTCATAATATAATAGAGACAGTAGATCTATCTGGTCTGTCATAATATAATAGAGACAGTAGATCTAGCTTGGCTGTCATAATATAATAGAGACTGCAGATCTAGCTGGTCTGTCATAATATAATAGAGACAGTAGATCTATCTGGTCTGTCATAATATAATAGAGACTGTAGATCTAGCTGGTATGTCATGATATAATAGAGACAGTAGATCTAGCTGGTCTGTCATAATATAATAGAGACAGTAGATCTAGCTGGTCTGTCATAATACAATAGAGACAGTAGATCTAACTGGTATACCATCATATAATAGAGACAGTAGATCTATCTGGTCTGTCATAATATAATAGAGACAGTATATCTAGCTGGTCTGTCATAATATAATAGAGACAGAAGATGTATCTGGTCTGTCATAATATAATAGAGACAGTAGATCTAGCTGGTCTTTCATAATTTAATAGAGACAGTAGATCTAGCTGGTCTGTCATAATATAACATAGACAGTAGATCTAGCTGGTCTGTCATAATATAACATAGACAGTAGATCTAGCTGGTCTGTCATAATATAATAGAGACAGTTGATCTAGCTGGTCTGTCATAATATATTAAAGACAGTCGATCTAGCTGGTCTGTCATAAAATAATAGAGACAGTAGATCTAGCTGGTCTGTCATAATATAGTAAAGACAGTAGATCTAGCTGGTCTGTCATAATATAATAGAGACAGTAGATCTAGCTTGTCTGTCATAATATAATAGAGACAGTAAATCTAGCTGGTCTGTCATAATATATTAGAGACAGTAGATCTAGCTGGTCTGTCATAATATAATAGAGCCAGTAGATCTAGCTGGTCTGTCATAATATAATGGAGACAGTAGATCTAGCTGGTCTGTCATAATATAATAGAGACAGTAGATCTAGCTGGTATGTCATATTATAATAGAGACAGTAGATCTATCTGGTCTGTCATAATATAATAGAGACAGTAGATCTAGTTGGTCTATTATAATATAATAGAGACAGTAGATCTAGCTGGTTTGTCATAATATAAATAAGACAGTAGATCTAGCTGGTCTGTCATAATTTAATAAAGACAGTAGATCTAGCTGGTCTGTCATAATATAATAGAGAGAGTAGATCTATCTGGTCTGTCATAATATAATAGAGACTGTAGATCTATCTGGTCTGTCATAATATAATAGAGACAGTAGATCTAGCTGGTCTGTCATAATATAATAGAGACAGTAGATCTAGCTGGTCTGTCATAATACAATAGAGACAGTAGATCTAACTGGTATACCATAATATAATAGAGACAGTAGATCTATCTGGTCTGTCATAATATAATAGAGACAGTAGATCTATCTGGTCTGTCATAATATAATAGAGACTGTAGATCTAGCTGGTATGTCATGATATAATAGAGACAGTAGATCTAGCTGGTCTGTCATAATATAATAGAGACAGTAGATCTAACTGGTATACCATCATATAATAGAGACAGTAGATCTATCTGGTCTGTCATAATATAATAGAGACAGTAGATCTAGCTGGTCTGTCATAATATAATAGAGACAGTAGATCTAGCTGGTCTTTCATAATTTAATAGAGACAGTAGATCTAGCTGGTCTGTCATAATATAACATAGACAGTAGAACTAGCTGGTCTGTCATAATATAACAGAGAGAGTAGATCTAGCTGGTCTGTCATAATATAATAGAGACAGTCGATCTAGCTGGTCTGTCATAATATATTAAAGACAGTCGATCTAGCTGGTCTGTCATAAAATAATAGAGACAGTAGATCTAGCTGGTCTGTCATAATATAGTAAAGACAGTAGATCTAGCTGGTCTGTCATAATATAATAGAGACAGTAGATCTAGCTTGTCTGTCATAATATAATAGAGACAGTAAATCTAGCTGGTCTGTCATAATATATTAGAGACAGTAGATCTAGCTGGTCTGTCATAATATAATAGAGCCAGTAGATCTAGCTGGTCTGTCATAATATAATGGAGACAGTAGATCTAGCTGGTCTGTCATAATACAATAGAGACAATAGATCTAACTGGTCTGTCATAATATAATAGAGACAGTAGATCTAGCTGGTCTGTCATAATTTAATTAAGACAGATCTAGCTGGTCTGTCATAATATAATAGAGACAGTAGATCTATCTGGTCTGTCATAATATAATAGAGACAGTAGATCTAGCTTGGCTGTCATAATATAATAGAGACAGCAGATCTAGCTGGTCTGTCATAATATAATAGAGACAGCAGATCTATCTGGTCTGTCATAATATAATAGAGACAGTAGATCTAGCTGGTATGTCATAATATAATAGAGCCAGTAGATCTAGCTGGTCTGTCATAATATAATAGAGACAGTAGATCTATCTGGTCTGTCATAATACAATAGAGACAATAGATCTAACTGGTCTGTCATATTATAATAGAGACAGTAGATCTAGCTGGTCTGTCATAATTTAATTAAGACAGATCTAGCTTGTCTGTCATAATATAATAGAGACAGTAGATCTAGCTGGTCTGTCATAATTTAATTAAGACAGATCTAGCTTGTCTGTCATAATATAATAGAGACAGTAGATCTATCTGGTCTGTCATAATATAATAGAGACAGTAGATCTAGCTTGGCTGTCATAATATAATAGAGACTGCAGATCTAGCTGGTCTGTCATAATATAATAGAGACAGTAGATCTATCTGGTCTGTCATAATATAATAGAGACTGTAGATCTAGCTGGTATGTCATGATATAATAGAGACAGTAGATCTAGCTGGTCTGTCATAATATAATAGAGACAGTAGATCTAGCTGGTCTGTCATAATACAATAGAGACAGTAGATCTAACTGGTATACCATCATATAATAGAGACAGTAGATCTATCTGGTCTGTCATAATATAATAGAGACAGTATATCTAGCTGGTCTGTCATAATATAATAGAGACAGAAGATGTATCTGGTCTGTCATAATATAATAGAGACAGTAGATCTAGCTGGTCTTTCATAATTTAATAGAGACAGTAGATCTAGCTGGTCTGTCATAATATAACATAGACAGTAGATCTAGCTGGTCTGTCATAATATAACATAGACAGTAGATCTAGCTGGTCTGTCATAATATAATAGAGACAGTTGATCTAGCTGGTCTGTCATAATATATTAAAGACAGTCGATCTAGCTGGTCTGTCATAAAATAATAGAGACAGTAGATCTAGCTGGTCTGTCATAATATAGTAAAGACAGTAGATCTAGCTGGTCTGTCATAATATAATAGAGACAGTAGATCTAGCTTGTCTGTCATAATATAATAGAGACAGTAAATCTAGCTGGTCTGTCATAATATATTAGAGACAGTAGATCTAGCTGGTCTGTCATAATATAATAGAGCCAGTAGATCTAGCTGGTCTGTCATAATATAATGGAGACAGTAGATCTAGCTGGTCTGTCATAATATAATAGAGACAGTAGATCTAGCTGGTATGTCATATTATAATAGAGACAGTAGATCTATCTGGTCTGTCATAATATAATAGAGACAGTAGATCTAGTTGGTCTATTATAATATAATAGAGACAGTAGATCTAGCTGGTTTGTCATAATATAAATAAGACAGTAGATCTAGCTGGTCTGTCATAATTTAATAAAGACAGTAGATCTAGCTGGTCTGTCATAATATAATAGAGAGAGTAGATCTATCTGGTCTGTCATAATATAATAGAGACTGTAGATCTATCTGGTCTGTCATAATATAATAGAGACAGTAGATCTAACTGGTATACCATAATATAATAGAGACAGTAGATCTATCTGGTCTGTCATAATATAATAGAGACAGTAGATCTATCTGGTCTGTCATAATATAATAGAGACTGTAGATCTAGCTGGTATGTCATGATATAATAGAGACAGTAGATCTAGCTGGTCTGTCATAATATAATAGAGACAGTAGATCTAACTGGTATACCATCATATAATAGAGACAGTAGATCTATCTGGTCTGTCATAATATAATAGAGACAGTAGATCTAGCTGGTCTGTCATAATATAATAGAGACAGAAGATGTATCTGGTCTGTCATAATATAATAGAGACAGTAGATCTAGCTGGTCTTTCATAATTTAATAGAGACAGTAGATCTAGCTGGTCTGTCATAATATAACATGGACAGTAGAACTAGCTGGTCTGTCATAATATAACAGAGAGAGTAGATCTAGCTGGTCTGTCATAATATAATAGAGACAGTCGATCTAGCTGGTCTGTCATAATATATTAAAGACAGTCGATCTAGCTGGTCTGTCATAAAATAATAGAGACAGTAGATCTAGCTGGTCTGTCATAATATAGTAAAGACAGTAGATCTAGCTGGTCTGTCATAATATAATAGAGACAGTAGATCTAGCTTGTCTGTCATAATATAATAGAGACAGTAAATCTAGCTGGTCTGTCATAATATATTAGAGACAGTAGATCTAGCTGGTCTGTCATAATATAATAGAGCCAGTAGATCTAGCTGGTCTGTCATAATATAATGGAGACAGTAGATCTAGCTGGTCTGTCATAATACAATAGAGACAATAGATCTAACTGGTCTGTCATAATATAATAGAGACAGTAGATCTAGCTGGTCTGTCATAATTTAATTAAGACAGATCTAGCTGGTCTGTCATAATATAATAGAGACAGTAGATCTATCTGGTCTGTCATAATATAATAGAGACAGTAGATCTAGCTTGGCTGTCATAATATAATAGAGACAGCAGATCTAGCTGGTCTGTCATAATATAATAGAGACAGCAGATCTATCTGGTCTGTCATAATATAATAGAGACAGTAGATCTAGCTGGTATGTCATAATATAATAGAGCCAGTAGATCTAGCTGGTCTGTCATAATATAATAGAGACAGTAGATCTATCTGGTCTGTCATAATACAATAGAGACAATAGATCTAACTGGTATGTCATATTATAATAGAGACAGTAGATCTAGCTGGTCTGTCATAATTTAATTAAGACAGATCTAGCTTGTCTGTCATAATATAATAGAGACAGTAGATCTATCTGGTCTGTCATAATATAATAGAGAGAGTAGATCTATCTGGTCTGTCATAATATAATAGAGACTGTAGATCTATCTGGTCTGTCATAATATAATAGAGACAGTAGATCTAGCTGGTCTGTCATAATATAATAGAGACAGTAGATCTAGCTGGTCTGTCATAATATAGTAAAGACAGTAGATCTAGCTGGTCTGTCATAATATAATAGAGACAGTAGATCTAGCTTGTCTGTCATAATATAATAGAGACAGTAAATCTAGCTGGTCTGTCATAATATATTAGAGACAGTAGATCTAGCTGGTCTGTCATAATATAATAGAGCCAGTAAATCTAGCTGGTCTGTCATAATATAATGGAGACAGTAGATCTAGCTGGTCTGTCATAATACAATAGAGACAATAGATCTAACTGGTCTGTCATAATATAATAGAGACAGTAGATCTAGCTGGTCTGTCATAATTTAATTAAGACAGATCTAGCTGGTCTGTCATAATATAATAGAGACAGTAGATCTATCTGGTCTGTCATAATATAACAGAGACAGTTGATCTAGCTGGACTGTCATAATATATTAAAGACAGTCGATCTAGCTGGTCTGTCATAAAATAATAGAGACAGTAGATCTAGCTGGTCTGTCATAATATAGTAAAGACAGTAGATCTAGCTGGTCTGTCATAATATAATAGAGACAGTAGATCTAGCTTGTCTGTCATAATATAATAGAGACAGTAAATCTAGCTGGTCTGTCATAATATATTAGAGACAGTAGATCTAGCTGGTCTGTCATAATATAATAGAGCCAGTAGATCTAGCTGGTCTGTCATAATATAATGGAGACAGTAGATCTAGCTGGTCTGTCATAATACAATAGAGACAATAGATCTAACTGGTCTGTCATAATATAATAGAGACAGTAGATCTATCTGGTCTGTCATAATATAATAGAGTAAGTAGATCTAGCTTGGCTGTCATAATATAATAGAGACAGCAGATCTAGCTGGTCTGTCATAATATAATAGAGACAGCAGATCTAGCTGGTCTGTCATAATATAATAGAGACAGTAGATCTAGCTGGTATGTCATAATATAATAGAGCCAGTAGATCTAGCTGGTCTGTCATAATATAATAGAGACAGTAGATCTATCTGGTCTGTCATAATACAATAGAGACAATAGATCTAACTGGTCTGTCATATTATAATAGAGACAGTAGATCTAGCTGGTCTGTCATAATTTAATTAAGACAGATCTAGCTTGTCTGTCATAATATAATAGAGACAGTAGATCTATCTGGTCTGTCATAATATAATAGAGACAGTAGATCTAGCTTGGCTGTCATAATATAATAGAAACTGCAGATCTAGCTGTTCTGTCATAATATAATATAAGCAGTAGATCTAGCTGGTCTGTCATAATATAATAGAGACAGCAGATCTAGCTGGTCTGTCAAAATATAATAGAGACAGTAGATCTAGCTGGTATGTCATAATATAATAGAGCCAGTAGATCTAGCTGGTTTGTCATAATATAATAGAGACTGTAGATCTATCTGGTCTGTCATAATACAATAGAGACAATAGATCTAACTGGTCTGTCATAATATAATAGAGACAGTAGATCTAGCTGGTCTGTCATTATAATAGAGACAGAAGATTATTTGGTCTGTCATAATATAATAGAGACAGTAGATCTATCTGGTCTGTAATTTTATAATAGAGACATTAGATCTATTTGGTCTGTCATAATATAATAGAGACAGTAGATCTATTTGGTCTGTCATAATATAATAGAGACAGTAGATCTAGCTGGTCTGTCATATTATAATAGAGACAATAGATATAGCTGGTCTGTCATAATATAATAGACACAGTAGATCTAGTTGGTCTATCATGATATAATAGAGAAAATAGATCTAGCTGGTTTGTCATAATATAATAGAGACAGTAAATCTAGCTAGTATGTCATAATATAATAGAGACAGTAAATCTAGCTGGTATGTCAGAATATAATAGATACAGTAGATCTGGCTGGTCTGTCAGAATATAATAGAGTCAGTAGATCTAGCTGGTCTGTCATATTATAATAGAGACAGTAGATCTAGCTGGTCTGTCATAATATAATAGAGAGTGTAGATCTAGCTGGTCTATCATAATATAAATGAGACACTAGATCTAGCTGGTCTGTCATAATATAATAGAGACAGTAGATCTAGCTGGTCTGTCATAATATAATAGAGACGGTAAATCTAGCTGGTCTGTCATAATATATTAGAGACAGTAGATCTAGCTGGTCTGTCATAATACAATAGAGACAATAGATCTAACTGGTCTGTCATAATATAATAGAGACAGTAGATCTAGCTGGTCTGTCATAATATAATAGAGACAGTAGATCTATCTGGTCTGTCATAATATAATAGAGACAGTAGATGTAGCTTGGCTGTCATAATATAATCGATTCAGCAGATCTAGCTGGTGTGTCATAATATAATAGAGACAGCAGATCTAGCTGGTCTGTCATAATATAATAGAGACAGTAGATCTAGCTGGTATGTCATAATATAATAGAGCCAGTAGATCTAGCTGGTCTGTCATAATATAATAGAGACAGTAGATCTAGCTCGTATGTCATAATATAATAGAGCCAGTAGATCTAGCTGGTCTGTCATAATATAATAGAGACAGTAGATCTAACTGGTATACCATCATATAATAGAGACAGTAGATCTATCTGGTCTGTCATAATATAATAGAGACAGTAGATCTAGCTTGGCTGTCATAATATAATAGAGACTGCAGATCTAGCTGGTCTGTCATAATATAATAGAGACAGTAGATCTATCTGGTCTGTCATAATATAATAGAGACTGTAGATCTAGCTGGTATGTCATGATATAATAGAGACAGTAGATCTAGCTGGTCTGTCATAAAATAATAGAGACATTAGATCTAGCTGGTCTGTCATAATACAATAGAGACAGTAGATCTAACTGGTATACCATCATATAATAGAGACAGTAGATCTATCTGGTCTGTCATAATATAATAGAGACAGTATATCTAGCTGGTCTGTCATAATATAATAGAGACAGAAGATGTATCTGGTCTGTCATAATATAATAGAGACAGTAGATCTAGCTGGTCTTTCATAATTTAATAGAGACAGTAGATCTAGCTGGTCTGTCATAATATAACATAGACAGTAGATCTAGCTGGTCTGTCATAATATAACATAGACAGTAGATCTAGCTGGTCTGTCATAATATAATAGAGACAGTTGATCTAGCTGGTCTGTCATAATATATTAAAGACAGTCGATCTAGCTGGTCTGTCATAAAATAATAGAGACAGTAGATCTAGCTGGTCTGTCATAATATAGTGACAACAGTAGATCTAGCTGGTCTGTCATAATATAATAGAGACAGTAGATCTAGCTTGTCTGTCATAATATAATAGAGACAGTAAATCTAGCTGGTCTGTCATAATATATTAGAGACAGTAGATCTAGCTGGTCTGTCATAATATAATAGAGCCAGTAGATCTAGCTGGTCTGTCATAATATAATGGAGACAGTAGATCTAGCTGGTCTGTCATAATATAATAGAGAAAGTAGATCTAGCTGGTATGTCATATTATAATAGAGACAGTAGATCTATCTGGTCTGTCATAATATAATAGAGACAGTAGATCTAGTTGGTCTATTATAATATAATAGAGACAGTAGATCTAGCTGGTTTGTCATAATATAAATAAGACAGTAGATCTAGCTGGTCTGTCATAATATAATAGAGACAGTAGATCTAGCTGGTCTGTCATAATATAATAGAGACAGTAGATCTAGCTGGTCTGTCATAATATAGTAAAGACAGTAGATCTAGCTGGTCTGTCATAATATAATAGAGACAGTAGATCTAGCTTGTCTGTCATAATATAATAGAGACAGTAAATCTAGCTGGTCTGTCATAATATATTAGAGACAGTAGATCTAGCTGGTCTGTCATAATATAATAGAGCCAGTAGATCTAGCTGGTCTGTCATAATATAATGGAGACAGTAGATCTAGCTGGTCTGTCATAATACAATAGAGACAATAGATCTAACTGGTCTGTCATAATATAATAGAGACAGTAGATCTAGCTGGTCTGTCATAATTTAATTAAGACAGATCTAGCTGGTCTGTCATAATATAATAGAGACAGTAGATCTATCTGGTCTGTCATAATATAACAGAGACAGTTGATCTAGCTGGACTGTCATAATATATTAAAGACAGTCGATCTAGCTGGTCTGTCATAAAATAATAGAGACAGTAGATCTAGCTGGTCTGTCATAATATAGTAAAGACAGTAGATCTAGCTGGTCTGTCATAATATAATAGAGACAGTAGATCTAGCTTGTCTGTCATAATATAATAGAGACAGTAAATCTAGCTGGTCTGTCATAATATATTAGAGACAGTAGATCTAGCTGGTCTGTCATAATATAATAGAGCCAGTAGATCTAGCTGGTCTGTCATAATATAATGGAGACAGTAGATCTAGCTGGTCTGTCATAATACAATAGAGACAATAGATCTAACTGGTCTGTCATAATATAATAGAGACAGTAGATCTATCTGGTCTGTCATAATATAATAGAGACAGTAGATCTAGCTTGGCTGTCATAATATAATAGAGACAGCAGATCTAGCTGGTCTGTCATAATATAATAGAGACAGTAGATCTAGCTGGTCTGTCATAATATAATAGAGACAGTAGATCTAGCTGGTATGTCATAATATAATAGAGACAGTAGATCTAGCTGGTATGTCATAATATAATAGAGCCAGTAGATCTAGCTGGTCTGTCATAATATAATAGAGACAGTAGATCTATCTGGTCTGTCATAATACAATAGAGACAATAGATCTAACTGGTCTGTCATATTATAATAGAGACAGTAGATCTAGCTGGTCTGTCATAATTTAATTAAGACAGATCTAGCTTGTCTGTCATAATATAATAGAGACAGTAGATCTATCTGGTCTGTCATAATATAATAGAGACAGTAGATCTAGCTTGGCTGTCATAATATAATAGAAACTGCAGATCTAGCTGTTCTGTCATAATATAATAGAGGCAGTAGATCTAGCTGGTCTGTCATAATATAATAGAGACAGCAGATCTAGCTGGTCTGTCATAATATAATAGAGACAGTAGATCTAGCTGGTATGTCATAATACAATAGAGACAATAGATCTAACTGGTCTGTCATAATATAATAGAGACAGTAGATCTAGCTGGTCTGTCATTATAATAGAGACAGAAGATTATTTGGTCTGTCATAATATAATAGAGACAGTAGATCTATCTGGTCTGTAATTTTATAATAGAGACATTAGATCTATTTGGTCTGTCATAATATAATAGAGACAGTAGATCTATTTGGTCTGTCATAATATAATAGAGACAGTAGATCTAGCTGGTCTGTCATATTATAATAGAGACAATAGATATAGCTGGTCTGTCATAATATAATAGACACAGTAGATCTAGTTGGTCTATCATGATATAATAGAGAAAATAGATCTAGCTGGTTTGTCATAATATAATAGAGACAGTAAATCTAGCTAGTATGTCATATTATAATAGAGACAGTAAATCTAGCTGGTATGTCAGAATATAATAGATACAGTAGATCTGGCTGGTCTGTCAGAATATAATAGAGTCAGTAGATCTAGCTGGTCTGTCATATTATAATAGAGACAGTAGATCTAGCTGGTCTGTCATAATATAATAGAGAGTGTAGATCTAGCTGGTCTATCATAATATAAATGAGACACTAGATCTAGCTGGTCTGTCATAATATAATAGAGACAGTAGATCTAGCTGGTCTGTCATAATATAATAGAGACGGTAAATCTAGCTGGTCTGTCATAATATATTAGAGACAGTAGATCTAGCTGGTCTGTCATAATACAATAGAGACAATAGATCTAACTGGTCTGTCATAATATAATAGAGACAGTAGATCTAGCTGGTCTGTCATAATATAATAGAGACAGTAGATCTATCTGGTCTGTCATAATATAATAGAGACAGTAGATGTAGCTTGGCTGTCATAATATAATCGATTCAGCAGATCTAGCTGGTGTGTCATAATATAATAGAGACAGCAGATCTAGCTGGTCTGTCATAATATAATAGAGACAGTAGATCTAGCTGGTATGTCATAATATAATAGAGCCAGTAGATCTAGCTGGTCTGTCATAATATAATAGAGACAGTAGATCTAGCTCGTATGTCATAATATAATAGAGCCAGTAGATCTAGCTGGTCTGTCATAATATAATAGAGACAGTAGATCTATCTGGTCTGTCATAATACAGTAGAGAGAATAGATCTAACTGGTCTGTCATAATATAATAGAGACAGTAGATCTAGCTTGTCTGTCATAATTTAATTAAGACAGATCTAGCTGGTCTGTCATAATATAATAGAGACAGTAGATGTAGCTTGGCTGTCATAATATAATAGAGACAGCAGATCTAGCTGGTCTGTCATAATATAATAGAGACAGTAGATCTAGCTGGTCTGTCATAATATAATAGAGACAGCAGATCTAGCTGGTCTGTCATAATATAATAGAGACAGCAGATCTAGCTTGTCTGTCATAATATAATAGAGACAGTAGATCTAGCTGGTACGTCATAATATAATAGAGCCAGTAGATCTAGCTGGTTTGTCATAATATAATAGAGACTGTAGATCTATCTGGTCTGTCATAATACAATAGAGACAATAGATCTAACTGGTCTGTCATAATATAATAGAGACAGTAGATCTAGCTGGTCTGTCATTATAATAGAGACAGTAGATCTAGCTTGTCTGTCATAATATAATAGAGACAGTAAATCTAGCTGGTCTGTCATAATATATTAGAGACAGTAGATCTAGCTGGTCTGTCATAATATAATAGAGCCAGTAGATCTAGCTGGTCTGTCATAATATAATGGAGACATTAGATCTAGCTGGTCTGTCATAATACAATAGAGACAATAGATCTAACTGGTCTGTCATAATATAATAGAGACAGTAGATCTAGCTTGGCTGTCATAATATAATAGAGACAGCAGATCTAGCTGGTCTGTCATAATATAATAGAGACAGCAGATCTAGCTGGTCTGTCATAATATAATAGAGACAGTAGATCTAGCTGGTATGTCATAATATAATAGAGCCAGTAGATCTAGCTGGTCTGTCATAATATAATAGAGACAGTAGATCTATCTGGTCTGTCATAATACAATAGAGACAATAGATCTAACTGGTTTGTCATATTATAATAGAGACAGTAGATCTAGCTGGTCTGTCATAATTTAATTAAGACAGATCTAGCTTGTCTGTCATAATATAATAGAGACAGTATATCTATCTGGTCTGTCATAATATAATAGAGACAGTAGATCTAGCTTGGCTGTCATAATATAATAGAGACTGCAGATCTAGCTGGTCTGTCATAATATAATAGAGGCAGTAGATCTAGCTGGTCTGTCATAATATAATAGAGACAGCAGATCTAGCTGGTCTGTCATAATATAATAGAGACAGTAGATCTAGCTGGTATGTCATAATATAATAGAGCCAGTAGATCTAGCTGGTTTGTCATAATATAATAGAGACTGTAGATCTATCTGGTCTGTCATAATACAATAGAGACAATAGATCTAACTGGTCTGTCATAATATAATAGAGACAGTAGATCTAGCTGGTCTGTCATTATAATAGAGACAGAAGATTATCTGGTCTGTCATAATATAATAGAGACAGTAGATCTATCTGGTCTGTAATTTTATAATAGAGACATTAGATCTATTTGGTCTGTCATAATATAATAGAGACAGTAGATCTATTTGGTCTGTCATAATATAATAGAGACAGTAGATCTAGCTGGTCTGTCATATTATAATAGAGACAGTAGATATAGCTGGTCTGTCATAATATAATAGACACAGTAGATCTAGTTGGTCTATCATGATATAATAGAGAAAATAGATCTAGCTGGTTTGTCATAATATAATAGAGACAGTAAATCTAGCTAGTATGTTATAATATAATAGAGACAGTAAATCTAGCTGGTATGTCAGAATATAATAGATACAGTAGATCTGGCTGGTCTGTCAGAATATAATAGAGTCAGTAGATCTAGCTTGTCTGTCATATTATAATAGAGACAGTAGATCTAGCTGGTCTGTCATAATATAATAGAGAGTGTAGATCTAGCTGGTCTATCATAATATAAATGAGACACTAGATCTAGCTGGTCTGTCATAATATAATAGAGACAGTAGATCTAGCTGGTCTGTCATAATATAATAGAGACGGTAAATCTAGCTGGTCTGTCATAATATATTAGAGACAGTAGATCTAGCTGGTCTGTCATAATACAATAGAGACAATAGATCTAACTGGTCTGTCATAATATAATAGAGACAGTAGATCTAGCTGGTCTGTCATAATATAATAGAGACAGTAGATCTATCTGGTCTGTCATAATATAATAGAGACAGTAGATGTAGCTTGGCTGTCATAATATAATCGATTCAGCAGATCTAGCTGGTGTGTCATAATATAATAGAGACAGCAGATCTAGCTGGTCTGTCATAATATAATAGAGACAGTAGATCTAGCTGGTATGTCATAATATAATAGAGCCAGTAGATCTAGCTGGTCTGTCATAATATAATAGAGACAGTAGATCTAGCTGGTCTGTCATAATATAATAGAGACAGCAGATCTAGCTGGTCTGTCATAATATAATAGAGACAGTAGATCTAGCTGGTATGTCATAATATAATAGAGCCAGTAGATCTAGCTGGTCTGTCATAATATAATAGAGACAGTAGATCTATCTGGTCTGTCATAATACAATAGAGACAATAGATCTAACTGGTCTGTCATATTATAATAGAGACAGTAGATCTAGCTGGTCTGTCATAATTTAATTAAGACAGATCTAGCTTGTCTGTCATAATATAATAGAGACAGTAGATCTATCTGGTCTGTCATAATATAATAGAGACAGTAGATCTAGCTTGGCTGTCATAATATAATAGAGACTGCAGATCTAGCTGGTCTGTCATAATATAATAGAGGCAGTAGATCTAGCTGGTCTGTCATGATATAATAGAGACAGCAGATCTAGCTGGTCTGTCATAATATAATAGAGACAGTAGATCTAGCTGGTATGTCATAATATAATAGAGCCAGTAGATCTAGCTGGTTTGTCATAATATAATAGAGACTGTAGATCTATCTGGTCTGTCATAATACAATAGAGACAATAGATCTAACTGGTCTGTCATAATATAATAGAGACAGTAGATCTAGCTGGTCTGTCATTATAATAGAGACAGAAGATTATCTGGTCTGTCATAATATAATAGAGACAGTAGATCTATCTGGTCTGTAATTTTATAATAGAGACATTAGATCTATTTGGTCTGTCATAATATAATAGAGACAGTAGATCTATTTGGTCTGTCATAATATAATAGAGACAGTAGATCTAGCTGGTCTGTCATATTATAATAGAGACAGTAGATATAGCTGGTCTGTCATAATATAATAGACACAGTAGATCTAGTTGGTCTATCATGATATAATAGAGAAAATAGATCTAGCTGGTCTGTCATAATATAATAGAGACAGTAAATCTAGCTGGTCTGTCATAATATATTAGAGACAGTAGATCTAGCTGGTCTGTCATAATACAATAGAGACAACAGATCTAACTGGTCTGTCATAATATAATAGAGACAGTAGATCTAGCTGGTATGTCATAATATAATAGAGCCAGTAGATCTAGCTGGTCTGTCATAATATAATAGAGACAGTAGATCTAGCTCGTATGTCATAATATAATAGAGACAGTAGATGTAGCTTGGCTGTCATAATATAATAGAGACAGCAGATCTAGCTGGTCTGTCATAATATAATAGAGACAGTAGATCTAGCTCGTATGTCATAATATAATAGAGCCAGTAGATCTAGCTGGTCTGTCATAATTTAATAGAGACAGTAGATCTATCTGGTCTGTCATAATACAATAGAGAGAATAGATCTAACTGGTCTGTCATAATATAATAGAGACAGTAGATCTAGCTGGTCTGTCATAATTTAATTAAGACAGATCTAGCTGGTCTGTCATAATATAATAGAGACAGTAGATGTAGCTTGGCTGTCATAATATAATAGAGACAGCAGATCTAGCTTGTCTGTCATAATACAATAGAGACAATAGATCTAACTGGTCTGTCATAATATAATAGAGACAGTAGATCTAGCTGGTCTGTCATTATAATAGAGACAGTAGATCTATCTGGTCTGTAATTTTATAATAGAGACATTAGATCTATTTGGTCTGTCATAATATAATAGAGACAGTAGATCTATCTGGTCTGTCATAATATAATAGAGACAGTAGATCTAGCTGGTCTGTCATATTATAATAGAGACAGTAGCTCTAGCTGGTCTGTCATAATATAATAGACACAGTAGATCTAGTTGGTCTATCATGATATAATAGAGAAAATAGATCTAGCTGGTTTGTCATAATATAATAGATACAGTAGATCTGGCTGGTCTGTCAGAATATAATAGAGTCAGTAGATCTAGCTGGTCTGTCATATTATAATAGAGACAGTAAATCTAGCTAGTATGTCATAATATAATAGAGACAGTAAATCTAGCTGGTATGTCATAATATAATAGATACAGTAGATCTGGCTGGTCTGTCAGAATATAATAGAGTCAGTAGATCTAGCTGGTCTGTCGTAATTTAATTAAGACAGATCTAGCTGGTCTGTCATAATATAATAGAGACAGTAGATCTATCTGGTCTGTCATAATATAATAGAGACAGCAGATCTAGCTAGTCTGTCATAATATAAATGAGACAGCAGATCTAGCGTGTCTGTCATAATATAATAGAGACAGTATATCTGGCTGGTCTGTAATAATATAATAGAGACAGCTTATCTAGCTGGTCTGTCATAATATAATAGAGACAGTAGATCTAGCTGCTCTGTCATAATAAAATAGAGCCAGTAGATCTAGCTGGTCTTTCGTAATATAATAGCGCCAGTAGATCTAGCTGGTCTGTCATAATATAATAGAGACAGTAGATCTAGCTTGTCTGTCATAATTATCTAGCTGGTCTGTCATAATATAATAGAGACAGTAGATCTATCTGATCTGTCATAATATAATAGAGACAGTAGATCTAGCTGGTATGTCATAATATAATAGAGACAGTAGGTCTAGCTGGTCTGTCATAATTTAATAGAGATATAGCGACAGTAGATCTAGCTGGTCTGTCATAATATTATAGAGATATAGCGACAGTAGATCTAGCTGGTCTGTCATAATATTATAGAGACAGTAAATCTAGCTGGTGTGTCATAATATAATAGAGACAGTAGATCTAGATGGTCTGTCATAATATAAATGAGACAGTAGACATAGCTGGTCTGTCATAATATAATAGAGACAGTAGATCTAGCTGGTCTGTCGTAATATAATAGAGCCAGTAGATCTAGCTGGTCTGTCATAATACAATAGAGACAGTAGATCTAGCTGGTCTGTCATAATATAATAGTGACATTAGATCTAGCTGGTTTGTCATAATATAATAGTAACAGCAGATCTAGCTGGTCTGTCATAATATAATGGAGACAGTAGATCTAGCTGGTCTGTCATAATATAATAGAGACAGAAGATGTATATGGTCTGTCATAATATAATAGAGACAGAAGATCTATCTGGTCTGTCATTTTATAATAGAGACAGTAGATCTATTTGGTCTGTCATAATATAATAGAGACAGTAGATCTATCTGGTCTGTCATTTTATAATATAGACAGTAGATCTATCTGGTCTGTCATATTATAATAGAGACAGAAGATCTATCTGGTCTGTCATTTTATAATAGAGACAGTAGATCTATTTGGTCTGTCATAATATAATAGATACAGTAGATCTATCTGGTCTGTCATAATACAATACAGACAGTAGATCTAGCTGGTTTGTCATAATATCAATGAGACAGTAGATCTAGCTGGTCTGTCATAATTTAATAAAGACAGTAGATCTAGCTGGTCTGTCATAATATAATAGAGACAGTAGATCTATCTGGTCTGTCATAATATAATGGAGACAGTAGAACTTGTTGGTATGTCATAATATAATAGAGACAGTAGATTTAGCTGGTCTGTCGTAATATAATAGAGCCAGTAGATCTAGCTGGTCTGTCATAATAGAATAGAGACAGTAGATCTAGCTGGTCTGTCATAATATAATAGTGACATTAGATCTAGCTGGTCTGTCATAATATAATAGTGACAGCAGATCTAGCTGGTCTGTCATAATATAATAGAGACAGTAGATCTAGCTGGTCTGTCATAATAAATAGAGCCAGTAGATCTAGCTGGTCTGTCGTAATATAATAGAGCCAGTAGATCTAGCTTGTCTGTCATAATTTAATTAAGACAGTAGATCTAGCTGGTCTGTCATAATATAATAGAGACAGTAGATCTATCTGGTCTGTCATAATATAATAGAGACAGTAGATCTAGCTGGTATGTCATAATATAATAGAGACAGTAGGTCTAGCTGGTCTGTCATAACACAATAGAGACAGTAGATCTAGCTGGTCTGTCATAATATAATAGAGACAGTAGATCTATCTGGTCTGTCATAATATAATAGAGACAGTAGATCTAGCTGGTATGTCATAATATAATAGAGACAGTAGGTCTAGCTGGTCTGTCATAATACAATAGAGACAGTAGATCTAGCTGGTCTGTCATATAATAGAGACAGTAGATCTAGCTGGTATGTCATAATACAATAGAGACAGTAGATCTAGCTGGTCTGTCATAATTTAATAAAGACAGTAGATCTAGCTGGTATGTCATAATATAATAGAGACAGTAGGTCTAGCTGGTCTGTCATAATTTAATAAAGACAGTAGATCTAGTTGGTCTGTCATAATACAATAGAGACAGTAGATCTAGCTGGTCTGTCATAATATAATAGAGATAGTAGATCTAGCTGGTCTGTCATAATAGAATAGAGACAGTAGATCTAACTGGTCTACCATAATATAATAGAGACAGTAGATCTAGCTGTTCTGTCATAATATAAATGAGACACTAGATCTAGCTGGTCTATCATAATATAAATGAGACACTAGATCTAGCTGGTCTATCATAATATAATAGAGACAGTAGATCTAGCTGGTCTGTCATAATATAATAGAGACAGTAGATCTAGCTGCTCTGTCATAATAAAATAGAGCCAGTAGATCTACCTGGTCTGTCGTAATATAATAGAGCCAGTAGAACTAGCTGGTCTGTCATAATATAATAGAGACAGTAGATCTAGCTTGTCTGTCATAATTATCTAGCTGGTCTGTCATAATATAATAGAGACAGTAGATCTATCTGATCTGTCATAATATAATAGAGACAGTAGATCTAGCTGGTCTGTCATAATAGAATAGAGACAGTAGATCTAACTGGTCTACCATAATATAATAGAGACAGTAGATCTAGCTGTTCTGTCATAATATAAATGAGACAGTAGATCTAGCTGGTCTGTCGTAATACAATAGAGACAGTAGATCTAACTGGTATACCATAATATATTAGAGACAGTAGATCTAGCTGGTCTGTTATAATATAATAGAGACAGTAAATCTAGCTGGTGTGTCATAATATAATAGAGACAGTAGATCTAGATGGTCTGTCATTATATAAATGAGACAGTAGACATAGCTGGTCTGTCATAATATAATAGAGACAGTAGATCTAGCTGGTCTGTCGTAATATAATAGAGCCAGTAGATCTAGCTGGTCTGTCATAATACAATAGAGACAGTAGATCTAGCTGGTCTGTCATAATATAATAGTGACATTAGATCTAGCTGGTCTGTCATAATATAATAGTGACAGCAGATCTAGCTGGTCTGTCATAATATAATAGAGACAGTAGATCTAGCTGGTCTGTCATAATATAATAGAGACAGAAGATGTATCTGGTCTGTCATAATATAATAGAGACAGAAGATCTATCTGGTCTGTCATTTTATAATAGAGACAGTAGATCTATTTGGTCTGTCATAATATAATAGAGACAGTAGATCTATCTGGTCTGTCATTTTATAATAGAGACAGTAGATCTATCTGGTCTGTCATATTATAATAGAGACAGAAGATCTATCTGGTCTGTCATTCTATAATAGAGACAGTAGATCTATTTGGTCTGTCATAATATAATAGAGACAGTAGATCTATCCGGTCTGTCATAATACAATACAGACAGTAGATCTAGCTGGTTTGTCATAATATCAATGAGACAGTAGATCTAGCTGGTCTGTCATAATTTAATAAAGACAGTAGAGCTAGCTGGTCTGTCATAATATAATAGAGACAGTAGATCTATCTGGTCTGTCATAATATAATGGAGACAGTAGAACTTGTTGGTATGTCATAATATATTAGAGACAGTAGATTTAGCTGGTCTGTCGTAATATAATAGAGCCAGTAGATCTAGCTGGTCTGTCATAATAGAATAGAGACAGTAGATCTAGCTGGTCTGTCATAATATAATAGTGACATTAGATCTAGCTGGTCTGTCATAATATAATAGTGACAGCAGATCTAGCTGGTCTGTCATAATATAATAGAGACAGTAGATCTAGCTGGTCTGTCATAATAAAATAGAGCCAGTAGATCTAGCTGGTCTGTCGTAATATAATAGAGCCAGTAGATCTAGCTTGTCTGTCATAATTTAATTAAGACAGTAGATCTAGCTGGTCTGTCATAATATAATAGAGACAGTAGATCTATCTGGTCTGTCATAATATAATAGAGACAGTAGATCTAGCTGGTATGTCATAATATAATAGAGACAGTAGGTCTAGCTGGTCTGTCATAACACAATAGAGACAGTAGATCTAGCTGGTCTGTCATAATATAATAGAGACAGTAGATCAATCTGGTCTGTCATAATATAATAGAGACAGTAGATCTAGCTGGTATGTCATAATATAATAGAGACAGTAGGTCTAGCTGGTCTGTCATAATATAATAGAGACAGTAGGTCTAGCTGGTCTGTCATAATACAATAGAGACAGTAGATCTAGCTTGTCTGTCATATAATAGAGACAGTAGATCTAGCTGGTCTGTCATAATTTAATAAAGACAGTAGATCTAGCTGGTCTGTCATAATATAATAGAGATAGTAGATCTAGCTGGTCTGTCATAATAGAATAGAGACAGTAGATCTAACTGGTCTAACATAATATAATAGAGACAGTAGATCTAGCTGGTCTGTCATAATATAAATGAGACAGTAGATCTAGCTGGTCTGTCGTAATACAATAGAGACAGTAGATCTAACTGGTATACCATAATATATTAGAGACAGTAGATCTAGCTGGTCTGTTATAATATAATAGAGATATAGAGACAGTACATCTAGCTGGTCTGTCATAATATAATAGAGATATAGCGACAGTAGATCTAGCTGGTCTGTCATAATATTATAGAGACAGTAAATCTAGCTGGTGTGTCATAATATAATAGAGACAGTAGATCTAGATGGTCTGTCATAATATAATAGAGACAGTAGATCTATCTGGTCTGTCATAATATAATAGACACAGTAGATCTATCTGGTCTGTCATAATATAATAGAGACAGTAGATCTAGCTGGTCTATCATAATATAATACAGACAGTAGATCTTGCTGGTTTGTCATAATATAAATGAGACAGTAGATCTAGCTGGTCTGTCATAATTTAACAAAGACAGTAGATCTAGCTGGTCTGTCATAATATAATAGAGACAGATCTATCTGGTCTGTCATAATATAATGGAGACAGTAGAACTTGTTGGTATGTCATAATATAATAGAGACAGTAGGTCTAGCTGGTCTGTCATAATACAATAGAGACAGTAGATCTAGCTGGTCTGTCATAATATAATAGAGACAGTAGATCTAGCTGGTATGTCATATTATAATAGAGACAGTAGATCTATCTGGTCTGTCATAATATAATAGAGACAGTAGATCTAGTTGGTCTATCATAATATAATAGAGACAGTAGATCTAGCTGGTTTGTCATAATATAAATGAGACAGTAGATCTAGCTGGTCTGTCTAATTTAATAAAGACAGTAGATCTAGCTGGTCTGTCATAATATAATAGAGAGAGTAGATCTATCTGGTCTGTCATAATATAATGGAGACTGTAGATCTATCTGGTCTGTCATAATATAATAGAGACAGTAGATCTAGCTGGTCTGTCATAATATAACAGAGACAGTAGATCTAGCTGGTCTGTCATAATACAATAGAGACAGTAGATCTAACTGGTATACCATAATATAATAGAGACAGTAGATCTAGCTGGTCTGTCATAATATAATAGAGACAGTAGATCTATCTGGTCTGTCATAATATAATAGAGACAGTAGATCTATCTGGTCTGTCATAATATAATAGAGACAATAGATCTATCTGGTCTGTCATTCTATAATAGAGACAGTAGATCTATCTGGTCTGTCATAATATAATAGACACAGTAGATCTAGTTGGTCTATCATAATATAATAGAGACAGTAGATCTATCTGGTCTGTCATAATATAATAGAGACAGTAGATCTATCTGGTCTGTCATAATATAATAGAGACAGTAGAACTTGTTGGTATGTCATAATATAATAGAGACAGTAGGTCTAGCTGGTCTGTCATAATACAATAGAGACAGTAGATCTAGCTGGTCTGTCATAATATAATAGAGACAGTAGATCTAGCTGGTATGTCATATTATAATAGAGACAGTAGATATATCTGGTCTGTCATAATATAATAGAGACAGTAGATCTAGTTGGTCTATCATAATATAATAGAGACAGTAGATCTAGCTGGTTTGTCATAATATAAATAAGACAGTAGATCTAGCTGGTCTGTCATAATTTAATAAAGACAGTAGATCTAGCTGGTCTGTCATAATATAATAGAGAGAGTAGATCTATCTGGTCTGTCATAATATAATAGAGACTGTAGATCTATCTGGTCTGTCATAATATAATAGAGACAGTAGATCTAGCTGGTCTGTCATAATATAATAGAGACAGTAGATCTAGCTGGTCTGTCATAATACAATAGAGACAGTAGATCTAACTGGTATACCATAATATAATAGAGACAGTAGATCTAGCTGGTCTGTCATAATATAATAGAGACAGTAGATCTATCTGGTCTGTCATAATATAATAGAGACTGTAGATCTAGCTGGTATGTCATGATATAATAGAGACAGTAGATCTAGCTGGTCTGTCATAATATAATAGAGACAGTAGATCTAGCTGGTCTGTCATAATACAATAGAGACAGTAGATCTAACTGGTATACCATCATATAATAGAGACAGTAGATCTATCTGGTCTGTCATAATATAATAGAGACAGTAGATCTAGCTGGTCTGTCATAATATAATAGAGACAGAAGATGTATCTGGTCTGTCATAATATAATAGAGACAGTAGATCTAGCTGGTCTTTCATAATTTAATAGAGACAGTAGATCTAGCTGGTCTGTCATAATATAACATAGACAGTAGATCTAGCTGGTCTGTCATAATATAACATAGACAGTAGATCTAGCTGGTCTGTCATAATATAATAGAGACAGTAGATCTAGCTGGTCTGTCATATTATAATAGAGACAGTAGATCTAGCTGGTCTGTCATAATATAATAGAGACAGTAGATCTAGTTGGTCTATCATAATATAATAGAGACAGTAGATCTAGCTGGTTTGTCATAATATATTAGAGACAGTAAATCTAGCTAGTATGTCATAATATAATAGAGACAGTAAATCTAGCTGGTCTGTCATAATACAATAGAGACAGTAGATCTAGCTGGTCTGTCATTATATAATAGAGACAGTAGATCTAGCTGGTATGTCATAATACAATAGAGACAGTAGATCTAGCTGGTCTGTCATAATTTAATAAAGACAGTAGATCTAGCTGGTCTGTCATAATATAATAGTGATAGTAGATCTAGCTGGTCTGTCATAATAGAATAGAGACAGTAGATCTAACTGGTCTACCATAATATAAGAGACAGTAGATCTAGCTGGTCTGTCATAATATAATAGAGACAGTAGATCTATCTGGTCTGTCATTTTATAATAGAGACAGTAGATCTATCTGGTCTGTCATATTATAATAGAGACAGAAGATCTATCTGGTCTGTCATTTTATAATAGAGACAGTAGATCTATTTGGTCTGTCATAATATGATAGAGACAGTAGATCTAGCTGGTCTGTCATAATATAATAGAGAGAGTAGATCTATCTGGTCTGTCATAATATAATAGAGACTGTAGATCTATCTGGTCTGTCATAATATAATGGAGACAGTATAACTTGTTGGTATGTCATAATATAATAGAGACAGTAGGTCTAGCTGGTCTGTCATAATACAATAGAGACAGTAGATCTAGCTGGTCTGTCATAATATAATAGAGACAGTAGATCTAGCTGGTATGTCATATTATAATAGCGACAGTAGATCTATCTGGTCTGTCATAATATAATAGAGACAGTAGATCTAGTTGGTCTATCATAATATAATAGAGACAGTAGATCTAGCTGGTTTGTCATAATATAAATAAGACAGTAGATCTAGCTGGTCTGTCATAATTTAATAAAGACAGTAGATCTAGCTGGTCTGTCATAATATAATAGAGAGAGTAGATCTATCTGGTCTGTCATAATATAATAGAGACTGTAGATCTATCTGGTCTGTCATAATATAATAGAGACAGTAGATCTAGCTGGTCTGTCATAATATAATAGAGACAGTAGATCTAGCTGGTCTGTCATAATACAATAGAGACAGTAGATCTAACTGGTATACCATAATATAATAGAGACAGTAGATCTAGCTGGTCTGTCATAATATAATAGAGACAGTAGATCTATCTGGTCTGTCATAATATAATAGAGACTGTAGATCTAGCTGGTATGTCATGATATAATAGAGACAGTAGATCTAGCTGGTCTGTCATAATATAATAGAGACAGTAGATCTAGCTGGTCTGTCATAATACAATAGAGACAGTAGATCTAACTGGTATACCATCATATAATAGAGACAGTAGATCTATCTGGTCTGTCATAATATAATAGAGACAGTAGATCTAGCTGGTCTGTCATAATATAATAGAGACAGAAGATGTATCTGGTCTGTCATAATATAATAGAGACAGTAGATCTAGCTGGTCTTTCATAATTTAATAGAGACAGTAGATCTAGCTGGTCTGTCATAATATAACATAGACAGTAGATCTAGCTGGTCTGTCATAATATAACATAGACAGTAGATCTAGCTGGTCTGTCATAATATAATAGAGACAGTAGATCTAGCTGGTCTGTCATAATATAATAGAGACAGAAGATGTATCTGGTCTGTCATAATATAATAGAGACAGAAGATCTATCTGGTCTGTCATTTTATAATAGAGACAGTAGATCTATTTGGTCTGTCATAATATAATAGAGACAGTAGATCTATCTGGTCTGTCATTTTATAATAGAGACAGTAGATCTATCTGGTCTGTCATATTATAATAGAGACAGAAGATCTATCTGGTCTGTCATTCTATAATAGAGACAGTAGATCTATTTGGTCTGTCATTCTATAATAGAGACAGTAGATCTATCCGGTCTGTCATAATACAATACAGACAGTAGATCTAGCTGGTTTGTCATAATATCAATGAGACAGTAGATCTAGCTGGTCTGTCATAATTTAATAAAGACAGTAGAGCTAGCTGGTCTGTCATAATATAATAGAGACAGTAGATCTATCTGGTCTGTCATAATATAATGGAGACAGTAGAACTTGTTGGTATGTCATAATATAATAGAGACAGTAGATTTAGCTGGTCTGTCGTAATATAATAGAGCCAGTAGATCTAGCTGGTCTGTCATAATAGAATAGAGACAGTAGATCTAGCTGGTCTGTCATAATATAATAGTGACATTAGATCTAGCTGGTCTGTCATAATATAATAGTGACAGCAGATCTAGCTGGTCTGTCATAATATAATAGAGACAGTAGATCTAGCTGGTCTGTCATAATAAAATAGAGCCAGTAGATCTAGCTGGTCTGTCGTAATATAATAGAGCCAGTAGATCTAGCTTGTCTGTCATAATTTAATTAAGACAGTAGATCTAGCTGGTCTGTCATAATATAATAGAGACAGTAGATCTATCTGGTCTGTCATAATATAATAGAGACAGTAGATCTAGCTGGTATGTCATAATATAATAGAGACAGTAGGTCTAGCTGGTCTGTCATAACACAATAGAGACAGTAGATCTAGCTGGTCTGTCATAATATAATAGAGACAGTAGATCAATCTGGTCTGTCATAATATAATAGAGACAGTAGATCTAGCTGGTATGTCATAATATAATAGAGACAGTAGGTCTAGCTGGTCTGTCATAATATAATAGAGACAGTAGGTCTAGCTGGTCTGTCATAATACAATAGAGACAGTAGATCTAGCTTGTCTGTCATATAATAGAGACAGTAGATCTAGCTGGTATGTCATAATACAATAGAGACAGTAGATCTAGCTGGTCTGTCATAATTTAATAAAGACAGTAGATCTAGCTGGTCTGTCATAATATAATAGAGATAGTAGATCTAGCTGGTCTGTCATAATAGAATAGAGACAGTAGATCTAACTGGTCTACCATAATATAATAGAGACAGTAGATCTAGCTGGTCTGTCATAATATAAATGAGACAGTAGATCTAGCTGGTCTGTCGTAATACAATAGAGACAGTAGATCTAACTGGTATACCATAATATATTAGAGACAGTAGATCTAGCTGGTCTGTTATAATATAATAGAGATATAGAGACAGTACATCTAGCTGGTCTGTCATAATATAATAGAGATATAGCGACAGTAGATCTAGCTGGTCTGTCATAATATTATAGAGACAGTAAATCTAGCTGGTGTGTCATAATATAATAGAGACAGTAGATCTAGATGGTCTGTCATAATATAATAGAGACAGTAGATCTATCTGGTCTGTCATAATATAATAGACACAGTAGATCTATCTGGTCTGTCATAATATAATAGAGACAGTAGATCTAGCTGGTCTATCATAATATAATACAGACAGTAGATCTTGCTGGTTTGTCATAATATAAATGAGACAGTAGATCTAGCTGGTCTGTCATAATTTAACAAAGACAGTAGATCTAGCTGGTCTGTCATAATATAAAAGAGACAGATCTATCTGGTCTGTCATAATATAATGGAGACAGTAGAACTTGTTGGTATGTCATAATATAATAGAGACAGTAGGTCTAGCTGGTCTGTCATAATACAATAGAGACAGTAGATCTAGCTGGTCTGTCATAATATAATAGAGACAGTAGATCTAGCTGGTATGTCATATTATAATAGAGACAGTAGATCTATCTGGTCTGTCATAATATAATAGAGACAGTAGATCTAGTTGGTCTATCATAATATAATAGAGACAGTAGATCTAGCTGGTTTGTCATAATATAAATGAGACAGTAGATCTAGCTGGTCTGTCTAATTTAATAAAGACAGTAGATCTAGCTGGTCTGTTATAATATAATAGAGAGAGTAGATCTATCTGGTCTGTCATAATATAATGGAGACTGTAGATCTATCTGGTCTGTCATAATATAATAGAGACAGTAGATCTAGCTGGTCTGTCATAATATAACAGAGACAGTAGATCTAGCTGGTCTGTCATAATACAATAGAGACAGTAGATCTAACTGGTATACCATAATATAATAGAGACAGTAGATCTAGCTGGTCTGTCATAATATAATAGAGACAGTAGATCTATCTGGTCTGTCATAATATAATAGAGACAGTAGATCTATCTGGTCTGTCATAATATAATAGAGACAATAGATCTATCTGGTCTGTCATTCTATAATAGAGACAGTAGATCTATCTGGTCTGTCATAATATAATAGACACAGTAGATCTAGTTGGTCTATCATAATATAATAGAGACAGTAGATCTATCTGGTCTGTCATAATATAATAGAGACAGTAGATCTATCTGGTCTGTCATAATATAATAGAGACAGTAGAACTTGTTGGTATGTCATAATATAATAGAGACAGTAGGTCTAGCTGGTCTGTCATAATACAATAGAGACAGTAGATCTAGCTGGTCTGTCATAATATAATAGAGACAGTAGATCTAGCTGGTATGTCATATTATAATAGAGACAGTAGATATATCTGGTCTGTCATAATATAATAGAGACAGTAGATCTAGTTGGTCTATCATAATATAATAGAGACAGTAGATCTAGCTGGTTTGTCATAATATAAATAAGACAGTAGATCTAGCTGGTCTGTCATAATTTAATAAAGACAGTAGATCTAGCTGGTCTGTCATAATATAATAGAGACAGAAGATGTATCTGGTCTGTCATAATATAATAGAGACAGTAGATCTAGCTGGTCTTTCATAATTTAATAGAGACAGTAGATCTAGCTGGTCTGTCATAATATAACATAGACAGTAGATCTAGCTGGTCTGTCATAATATAACATAGACAGTAGATCTAGCTGGTCTGTCATAATATAATAGAGACAGTAGATCTAGCTGGTCTGTCATATTATAATAGAGACAGTAGTTCTAGCTGGTCTGTCATAATATAATAGAGACAGTAGATCTAGTTGGTCTATCATAATATAATAGAGACAGTAGATCTAGCTGGTTTGTCATAATATATTAGAGACAGTAAATCTAGCTAGTATGTCATAATATAATAGAGACAGTAAATCTAGCTGGTCTGTCATAATACAATAGAGACAGTAGATCTAGCTGGTCTGTCATTATATAATAGAGACAGTAGATCTAGCTGGTATGTCATAATACAATAGAGACAGTAGATCTAGCTGGTCTGTCATAATTTAATAAAGACAGTAGATCTAGCTGGTCTGTCATAATATAATAGTGATAGTAGATCTAGCTGGTCTGTCATAATAGAATAGAGACAGTAGATCTAACTGGTCTACCATAATATAAGAGACAGTAGATCTAGCTGGTCTGTCATAATATAATAGAGACAGTAGATCTATCTGGTCTGTCATTTTATAATAGAGACAGTAGATCTATCTGGTCTGTCATATTATAATAGAGACAGAAGATCTATCTGGTCTGTCATTTTATAATAGAGACAGTAGATCTATTTGGTCTGTCATAATATGATAGAGACAGTAGATCTAGCTGGTCTGTCATAATATAATAGAGAGAGTAGATCTATCTGGTCTGTCATAATATAATAGAGACTGTAGATCTATCTGGTCTGTCATAATATAATGGAGACAGTATAACTTGTTGGTATGTCATAATATAATAGAGACAGTAGGTCTAGCTGGTCTGTCATAATACAATAGAGACAGTAGATCTAGCTGGTCTGTCATAATATAATAGAGACAGTAGATCTAGCTGGTATGTCATATTATAATAGCGACAGTAGATCTATCTGGTCTGTCATAATATAATAGAGACAGTAGATCTAGTTGGTCTATCATAATATAATAGAGACAGTAGATCTAGCTGGTTTGTCATAATATAAATAAGACAGTAGATCTAGCTGGTCTGTCATAATTTAATAAAGACAGTAGATCTAGCTGGTCTGTCATAATATAATAGAGAGAGTAGATCTATCTGGTCTGTCATAATATAATAGAGACTGTAGATCTATCTGGTCTGTCATAATATAATAGAGACAGTAGATCTAGCTGGTCTGTCATAATATAATAGAGACAGTAGATCTAGCTGGTCTGTCATAATACAATAGAGACAGTAGATCTAACTGGTATACCATAATATAATAGAGACAGTAGATCTAGCTGGTCTGTCATAATATAATAGAGACAGTAGATCTATCTGGTCTGTCATAATATAATAGAGACTGTAGATCTAGCTGGTATGTCATGATATAATAGAGACAGTAGATCTAGCTGGTCTGTCATAATATAATAGAGACAGTAGATCTAGCTGGTCTGTCATAATACAATAGAGACAGTAGATCTAACTGGTATACCATCATATAATAGAGACAGTAGATCTATCTGGTCTGTCATAATATAATAGAGACAGTAGATCTAGCTGGTCTGTCATAATATAATAGAGACAGAAGATGTATCTGGTCTGTCATAATATAATAGAGACAGTAGATCTAGCTGGTCTTTCATAATTTAATAGAGACAGTAGATCTAGCTGGTCTGTCATAATATAACATAGACAGTAGATCTAGCTGGTCTGTCATAATATAACATAGACAGTAGATCTAGCTGGTCTGTCATAATATAATAGAGACAGTAGATCTAGCTGGTCTGTCATAATATAATAGAGACAGAAGATGTATCTGGTCTGTCATAATATAATAGAGACAGAAGATCTATCTGGTCTGTCATTTTATAATAGAGACAGTAGATCTATTTGGTCTGTCATAATATAATAGAGACAGTAGATCTATCTGGTCTGTCATTTTATAATAGAGACAGTAGATCTATCTGGTCTGTCATATTATAATAGAGACAGAAGATCTATCTGGTCTGTCATTCTATAATAGAGACAGTAGATCTATTTGGTCTGTCATTCTATAATAGAGACAGTAGATCTATCCGGTCTGTCATAATACAATACAGACAGTAGATCTAGCTGGTTTGTCATAATATCAATGAGACAGTAGATCTAGCTGGTCTGTCATAATTTAATAAAGACAGTAGAGCTAGCTGGTCTGTCATAATATAATAGAGACAGTAGATCTATCTGGTCTGTCATAATATAATGGAGACAGTAGAACTTGTTGGTATGTCATAATATAATAGAGACAGTAGATTTAGCTGGTCTGTCGTAATATAATAGAGCCAGTAGATCTAGCTGGTCTGTCATAATAGAATAGAGACAGTAGATCTAGCTGGTCTGTCATAATATAATAGTGACATTAGATCTAGCTGGTCTGTCATAATATAATAGTGACAGCAGATCTAGCTGGTCTGTCATAATATAATAGAGACAGTAGATCTAGCTGGTCTGTCATAATAAAATAGAGCCAGTAGATCTAGCTGGTCTGTCGTAATATAATAGAGCCAGTAGATCTAGCTTGTCTGTCATAATTTAATTAAGACAGTAGATCTAGCTGGTCTGTCATAATATAATAGAGACAGTAGATCTATCTGGTCTGTCATAATATAATAGAGACAGTAGATCTAGCTGGTATGTCATAATATAATAGAGACAGTAGGTCTAGCTGGTCTGTCATAACACAATAGAGACAGTAGATCTAGCTGGTCTGTCATAATATAATAGAGACAGTAGATCAATCTGGTCTGTCATAATATAATAGAGACAGTAGATCTAGCTGGTATGTCATAATATAATAGAGACAGTAGGTCTAGCTGGTCTGTCATAATATAATAGAGACAGTAGGTCTAGCTGGTCTGTCATAATACAATAGAGACAGTAGATCTAGCTTGTCTGTCATATAATAGAGACAGTAGATCTAGCTGGTATGTCATAATACAATAGAGACAGTAGATCTAGCTGGTCTGTCATAATTTAATAAAGACAGTAGATCTAGCTGGTCTGTCATAATATAATAGAGATAGTAGATCTAGCTGGTCTGTCATAATAGAATAGAGACAGTAGATCTAACTGGTCTACCATAATATAATAGAGACAGTAGATCTAGCTGGTCTGTCATAATATAAATGAGACAGTAGATCTAGCTGGTCTGTCGTAATACAATAGAGACAGTAGATCTAACTGGTATACCATAATATATTAGAGACAGTAGATCTAGCTGGTCTGTTATAATATAATAGAGATATAGAGACAGTACATCTAGCTGGTCTGTCATAATATAATAGAGATATAGCGACAGTAGATCTAGCTGGTCTGTCATAATATTATAGAGACAGTAAATCTAGCTGGTGTGTCATAATATAATAGAGACAGTAGATCTAGATGGTCTGTCATAATATAATAGAGACAGTAGATCTATCTGGTCTGTCATAATATAATAGACACAGTAGATCTATCTGGTCTGTCATAATATAATAGAGACAGTAGATCTAGCTGGTCTATCATAATATAATACAGACAGTAGATCTTGCTGGTTTGTCATAATATAAATGAGACAGTAGATCTAGCTGGTCTGTCATAATTTAACAAAGACAGTAGATCTAGCTGGTCTGTCATAATATAAAAGAGACAGATCTATCTGGTCTGTCATAATATAATGGAGACAGTAGAACTTGTTGGTATGTCATAATATAATAGAGACAGTAGGTCTAGCTGGTCTGTCATAATACAATAGAGACAGTAGATCTAGCTGGTCTGTCATAATATAATAGAGACAGTAGATCTAGCTGGTATGTCATATTATAATAGAGACAGTAGATCTATCTGGTCTGTCATAATATAATAGAGACAGTAGATCTAGTTGGTCTATCATAATATAATAGAGACAGTAGATCTAGCTGGTTTGTCATAATATAAATGAGACAGTAGATCTAGCTGGTCTGTCTAATTTAATAAAGACAGTAGATCTAGCTGGTCTGTTATAATATAATAGAGAGAGTAGATCTATCTGGTCTGTCATAATATAATGGAGACTGTAGATCTATCTGGTCTGTCATAATATAATAGAGACAGTAGATCTAGCTGGTCTGTCATAATATAACAGAGACAGTAGATCTAGCTGGTCTGTCATAATACAATAGAGACAGTAGATCTAACTGGTATACCATAATATAATAGAGACAGTAGATCTAGCTGGTCTGTCATAATATAATAGAGACAGTAGATCTATCTGGTCTGTCATAATATAATAGAGACAGTAGATCTATCTGGTCTGTCATAATATAATAGAGACAATAGATCTATCTGGTCTGTCATTCTATAATAGAGACAGTAGATCTATCTGGTCTGTCATAATATAATAGACACAGTAGATCTAGTTGGTCTATCATAATATAATAGAGACAGTAGATCTATCTGGTCTGTCATAATATAATAGAGACAGTAGATCTATCTGGTCTGTCATAATATAATAGAGACAGTAGAACTTGTTGGTATGTCATAATATAATAGAGACAGTAGGTCTAGCTGGTCTGTCATAATACAATAGAGACAGTAGATCTAGCTGGTCTGTCATAATATAATAGAGACAGTAGATCTAGCTGGTATGTCATATTATAATAGAGACAGTAGATATATCTGGTCTGTCATAATATAATAGAGACAGTAGATCTAGTTGGTCTATCATAATATAATAGAGACAGTAGATCTAGCTGGTTTGTCATAATATAAATAAGACAGTAGATCTAGCTGGTCTGTCATAATTTAATAAAGACAGTAGATCTAGCTGGTCTGTCATAATATAATAGAGAGAGTAGATCTATCTGGTCTGTCATAATATAATAGAGACTGTAGATCTATCTGGTCTGTCATAATATAATAGAGACAGTAGATCTAGCTGGTCTGTCATAATATAATAGAGACAGTAGATCTAGCTGGTCTGTCATAATACAATAGAGACAGTAGATCTAACTGGTATACCATAATATAATAGAGACAGTAGATCTAGCTGGTCTGTCATAATATAATAGAGACAGTAGATCTATCTGGTCTGTCATAATATAATAGAGACTGTAGATCTAGCTGGTATGTCATGATATAATAGAGACAGTAGATCTAGCTGGTCTGTCATAATATAATAGAGACAGTAGATCTAGCTGGTCTGTCATAATACAATAGAGACAGTAGATCTAACTGGTATACCATCATATAATAGAGACAGTAGATCTATCTGGTCTGTCATAATATAATAGAGACAGTAGATCTAGCTGGTCTGTCATAATATAATAGAGACAGAAGATGTATCTGGTCTGTCATAATATAATAGAGACAGTAGATCTAGCTGGTCTTTCATAATTTAATAGAGACAGTAGATCTAGCTGGTCTGTCATAATATAACATAGACAGTAGATCTAGCTGGTCTGTCATAATATAACATAGACAGTAGATCTAGCTGGTCTGTCATAATATAATAGAGACAGTAGATCTAGCTGGTCTGTCATATTATAATAGAGACAGTAGATCTAGCTGGTCTGTCATAATATAATAGAGACAGTAGATCTAGTTGGTCTATCATAATATAATAGAGACAGTAGATCTAGCTGGTTTGTCATAATATATTAGAGACAGTAAATCTAGCTAGTATGTCATAATATAATAGAGACAGTAAATCTAGCTGGTCTGTCATAATACAATAGAGACAGTAGATCTAGCTGGTCTGTCATTATATAATAGAGACAGTAGATCTAGCTGGTATGTCATAATACAATAGAGACAGTAGATCTAGCTGGTCTGTCATAATTTAATAAAGACAGTAGATCTAGCTGGTCTGTCATAATATAATAGTGATAGTAGATCTAGCTGGTCTGTCATAATAGAATAGAGACAGTAGATCTAACTGGTCTACCATAATATAAGAGACAGTAGATCTAGCTGGTCTGTCATAATATAATAGAGACAGTAGATCTATCTGGTCTGTCATTTTATAATAGAGACAGTAGATCTATCTGGTCTGTCATATTATAATAGAGACAGAAGATCTATCTGGTCTGTCATTTTATAATAGAGACAGTAGATCTATTTGGTCTGTCATAATATGATAGAGACAGTAGATCTAGCTGGTCTGTCATAATATAATAGAGAGAGTAGATCTATCTGGTCTGTCATAATATAATAGAGACTGTAGATCTATCTGGTCTGTCATAATATAATGGAGACAGTATAACTTGTTGGTATGTCATAATATAATAGAGACAGTAGGTCTAGCTGGTCTGTCATAATACAATAGAGACAGTAGATCTAGCTGGTCTGTCATAATATAATAGAGACAGTAGATCTAGCTGGTATGTCATATTATAATAGAGACAGTAGATCTATCTGGTCTGTCATAATATAATAGAGACAGTAGATCTAGTTGGTCTATCATAATATAATAGAGACAGTAGATCTAGCTGGTTTGTCATAATATAAATAAGACAGTAGATCTAGCTGGTCTGTCATAATTTAATAAAGACAGTAGATCTAGCTGGTCTGTCATAATATAATAGAGAGAGTAGATCTATCTGGTCTGTCATAATATAATAGAGACTGTAGATCTATCTGGTCTGTCATAATATAATAGAGACAGTAGATCTAGCTGGTCTGTCATAATATAATAGAGACAGTAGATCTAGCTGGTCTGTCATAATACAATAGAGACAGTAGATCTAACTGGTATACCATAATATAATAGAGACAGTAGATCTAGCTGGTCTGTCATAATATAATAGAGACAGTAGATCTATCTGGTCTGTCATAATATAATAGAGACTGTAGATCTAGCTGGTATGTCATGATATAATAGAGACAGTAGATCTAGCTGGTCTGTCATAATATAATAGAGACAGTAGATCTAGCTGGTCTGTCATAATACAATAGAGACAGTAGATCTAACTGGTATACCATCATATAATAGAGACAGTAGATCTATCTGGTCTGTCATAATATAATAGAGACAGTAGATCTAGCTGGTCTGTCATAATATAATAGAGACAGAAGATGTATCTGGTCTGTCATAATATAATAGAGACAGTAGATCTAGCTGGTCTTTCATAATTTAATAGAGACAGTAGATCTAGCTGGTCTGTCATAATATAACATAGACAGTAGATCTAGCTGGTCTGTCATAATATAACATAGACAGTAGATCTAGCTGGTCTGTCATAATATAATAGAGACAGTAGATCTAGCTGGTCTGTCATATTATAATAGAGACAGTAGATCTAGCTGGTCTGTCATAATATAATAGAGACAGTAGATCTAGTTGGTCTATCATAATATAATAGAGACAGTAGATCTAGCTGGTTTGTCATAATATATTAGAGACAGTAAATCTAGCTAGTATGTCATAATATAATAGAGACAGTAAATCTAGCTGGTCTGTCATAATACAATAGAGACAGTAGATCTAGCTGGTCTGTCATTATACAATAGAGACAGTAGATCTAGCTGGTATGTCATAATACAATAGAGACAGTAGATCTAGCTGGTCTGTCATAATTTAATAAAGACAGTAGATCTAGCTGGTCTGTCATAATATAATAGTGATAGTAGATCTAGCTGGTCTGTCATAATAGAATAGAGACAGTAGATCTAACTGGTCTACCATAATATAAGAGACAGTAGATCTAGCTGGTCTGTCATAATATAATAGAGACAGTAGATCTATCTGGTCTGTCATTTTATAATAGAGACAGTAGATCTATCTGGTCTGTCATATTATAATAGAGACAGAAGATCTATCTGGTCTGTCATTTTATAATAGAGACAGTAGATCTATTTGGTCTGTCATAATATGATAGAGACAGTAGATCTAGCTGGTCTGTCATAATATAATAGAGAGAGTAGATCTATCTGGTCTGTCATAATATAATAGAGACTGTAGATCTATCTGGTCTGTCATAATATAATGGAGACAGTAGAACTTGTTGGTATGTCATAATATAATAGAGACAGTAGGTCTAGCTGGTCTGTCATAATACAATAGAGACAGTAGATCTAGCTGGTCTGTCATAATATAATAGAGACAGTAGATCTAGCTGGTATGTCATATTATAATAGAGACAGTAGATCTATCTGGTCTGTCATATTATAATAGAGACAGAAGATCTATCTGGTCTGTCATTTTATAATAGAGACAGTAGATCTATTTGGTCTGTCATAATATGATAGAGACAGTAGATCTAGCTGGTCTGTCATAATATAATAGAGAGAGTAGATCTATCTGGTCTGTCATAATATAATGGAGACAGTAGAACTTGTTGGTATGTCATAATAGAATAGAGACAGTAGATCTAACTGGTCTACCATAATATAAGAGACAGTAGATCTAGCTGGTCTGTCATAATATAATAGAGACAGTAGATCTATCTGGTCTGTCATTTTATAATAGAGACAGTAGATCTATCTGGTCTGTCATATTATAATAGAGACAGAAGATCTATCTGGTCTGTCATTTTATAATAGAGACAGTAGATCTATTTGGTCTGTCATAATATGATAGAGACAGTAGATCTAGCTGGTCTGTCATAATATAATAGAGAGAGTAGATCTATCTGGTCTGTCATAATATAATAGAGACTGTAGATCTATCTGGTCTGTCATAATATAATGGAGACAGTAGAACTTGTTGGTATGTCATAATATAATAGAGACAGTAGGTCTAGCTGGTCTGTCATAATACAATAGAGACAGTAGATCTAGCTGGTCTGTCATAATATAATAGAGACAGTAGATCTAGCTGGTATGTCATATTATAATAGAGACAGTAGATCTATCTGGTCTGTCATAATATAATAGAGACAGTAGATCTAGTTGGTCTATCATAATATAATAGAGACAGTAGATCTAGCTGGTTTGTCATAATATAAATGAGACAGTAGATCTAGCTGGTCTGTCATAATTTAATAAAGACAGTAGATTTAGCTGGTCTGTCATAATATAATAGAGAGAGTAGATCTATCTGGTCTGTCATAATATAATGGAGACTGTAGATCTATCTGGTCTGTCATAATATAACATAGACAGTAGATCTAGCTGGTCTGTCATAATATAACATAGACAGTAGATCTAGCTGGTCTGTCATAATATAATAGAGACAGTAGATCTAGCTGGTCTGTCATATTATAATAGAGACAGTAGATCTAGCTGGTCTGTCATAATATAATAGAGACAGTAGATCTAGTTGGTCTATCATAATATAATAGAGACAGTAGATCTAGCTGGTTTGTCATAATATATTAGAGACAGTAAATCTAGCTAGTATGTCATAATATAATAGAGACAGTAAATCTAGCTGGTCTGTCATAATACAATAGAGACAGTAGATCTAGCTGGTCTGTCATTATATAATAGAGACAGTAGATCTAGCTGGTATGTCATAATACAATAGAGACAGTAGATCTAGCTGGTCTGTCATAATTTAATAAAGACAGTAGATCTAGCTGGTCTGTCATAATATAATAGTGATAGTAGATCTAGCTGGTCTGTCACAATAGAATAGAGACAGTAGATCTAACTGGTCTACCATAATATAAGAGACAGTAGATCTAGCTGGTCTGTCATAATATAATAGAGACAGTAGATCTATCTGGTCTGTCATTTTATAATAGAGACAGTAGATCTATCTGGTCTGTCATATTATAATAGAGACAGAAGATCTATCTGGTCTGTCATTTTATAATAGAGACAGTAGATCTATTTGGTCTGTCATAATATGATAGAGACAGTAGATCTATCTGGTCTATCATAATATAATAGAGACAGTAGATCTAGCTGGTCTGTCATAATATAATAGAGAGAGTAGATCTATCTGGTCTGTCATAATATAATAGAGACTGTAGATCTATCTGGTCTGTCATAATATAATGGAGACAGTAGAACTTGTTGGTATGTCATAATATAATAGAGACAGTAGGTCTAGCTGGTCTGTCATAATACAATAGAGACAGTAGATCTAGCTGGTCTGTCATAATATAATAGAGACAGTAGATCTAGCTGGTATGTCATATTATAATAGACAGTAGATCTATCTGGTCTGTCATAATATAATAGAGACAGTAGATCTAGTTGGTCTATCATAATATAATAGAGACAGTAGATCTAGCTGGTTTGTCATAATATAAATGAGACAGTAGATCTAGCTGGTCTGTCATAATTTAACAAAGACAGTAGATCTAGCTGGTCTGTCATAATATAATAGAGACAGTAGATCTATCTGGTCTGTCATAATATAATAGAGACAATAGATCTATCTGGTCTGTCATTCTATAATAGAGACAGTAGATCTATCTGGTCTGTCATAATATAATAGACACAGTAGATCTAGTTGGTCTATCATAATATAATAGAGACAGTAGATCTATCTGGTCTGTCATAATATAATAGAGACAGTAGATCTATCTGGTCTGTCATAATATAATAGAGACAGTATAACTTGTTGGTATGTCATAATATAATAGAGACAGTAGGTCTAGCTGGTCTGTCATAATCCAATAGAGACAGTAGATCTAGCTGGTCTGTCATAATATAATAGAGACAGTAGATCTAGCTGGTATGTCATATTATAATAGAGACAGTAGATCTATCTGGTCTGTCATAATATAATAGAGACAGTAGATCTAGTTGGTCTATCATAATATAATAGAGACAGTAGATCTAGCTGGTTTGTCATAATATAAATAAGACAGTAGATCTAGCTGGTCTGTCATAATTTAATAAAGACAGTAGATCTAGCTGGTCTGTCATAATATAATAGAGAGAGTAGATCTATCTGGTCTGTCATAATATAATAGAGACTGTAGATCTATCTGGTCTGTCATAATATAATAGAGACAGTAGATCTAGCTGGTCTGTCATAATATAATAGAGACAGTAGATCTAGCTGGTCTGTCATAATACAATAGAGACAGTAGATCTAACTGGTATACCATAATATAATAGAGACAGTAGATCTAGCTGGTCTGTCATAGTATAATAGAGACAGTAGATCTATCTGGTCTGTCATAATATAATAGAGACTGTAGATCTAGCTGGTATGTCATGATATAATAGAGACAGTAGATCTAGCTGGTCTGTCATAATATAATAGAGACAGTAGATCTAGCTGGTCTGTCATAATACAATAGAGACAGTAGATCTAACTGGTATACCATCATATAATAGAGACAGTAGATCTATCTGGTCTGTCATAATATAATAGAGACAGTAGATCTAGCTGGTCTGTCATAATATAATAGAGACAGAAGATGTATCTGGTCTGTCATAATATAATAGAGACAGTAGATCTAGCTGGTCTTTCATGATTTAATAGAGACAGTAGATCTAGCTGGTCTGTCATAATATAACATAGACAGTAGATCTAGCTGGTATGTCATAATATAACATAGACAGTAGATCTAGCTGGTCTGTCATAATATAATAGAGACAGTAGATCTAGCTGGTCTGTCATATTATAATAGAGACAGTAGATCTAGCTGGTCTGTCATAATATAATAGAGACAGTAGATCTAGTTGGTCTATCATAATATAATAGAGACAGTAGATCTAGCTGGTTTGTCATAATATATTAGAGACAGTAAATCTAGCTAGTATGTCATAATATAATAGAGACAGTAAATCTAGCTGGTCTGTCATAATACAATAGAGACAGTAGATCTAGCTGGTCTGTCATTATATAATAGAGACAGTAGATCTAGCTGGTATGTCATAATACAATAGAGACAGTAGATCTAGCTGGTCTGTCATAATTTAATAAAGACAGTAGATCTAGCTGGTCTGTCATAATATAATAGAGATAGTAGATCTAGCTGGTCTGTCATAATAGAATAGAGACAGTAGATCTAACTGGTCTACCATAATATAAGAGACAGTAGATCTAGCTGGTCTGTCATAATATAAATGAGACAGTAGATCTAGCTGGTCTGTCGTAATACAATAGAGACAGTAGATCTAACTGGTATACCATAATATATTAGAGACAGTACATCTAGCTGGTCTGTCATAATATAATAGAGATATAGCGACAGTAGATCTAGCTGGTCTGTCATAATATTATAGAGACAGTAAATCTAGCTGGTGTGTCATAATATAATAGAGACAGTAGATCTAGATGGTCTGTCATAATATAATAGAGACAGTAGGCATAGCTGGTCTGTCATAATATAATAGAGACAGTAGATCTAGCTGGTCTGTCGTAATATAATAGAGCCAGTAGATCTAGCTGGTCTGTCATAATACAATAGAGACAGTAGATCTAGCTGGTCTGTCATAATAGTGACATTAGATCTAGCTGGTCTGTCATAATATAATAGTGACAGCAGATCTAGCTGGTCTGTAATAATATAATAGAGACAGTAGATCTAGCTGGTCTGTCATAATATAATAGAGACAGAAGATGTATCTGGTCTGTCATAATATAATAGAGACAGAAGATCTATCTGGTCTGTCATTTTATAATAGAGACAGTAGATCTATTTGGTCTGTCATAATATAATAGAGACAGTAGATCTATCTTGTCTGTCATTTTATAATAGAGACAGTAGATCTATCTGGTCTGTCATATTATAATAGAGACAGAAGATCTATCTGGTCTGTCATTTTATAATAGAGACAGTAGATCTATTTGGTCTGTCATAATATGATAGAGACAGTAGATCTATCTGGTCTATCATAATATAATAGAGACAGTAGATCTAGCTGGTCTGTCATAATATAATAGAGAGAGTAGATCTATCTGGTCTGTCATAATATAATAGAGACTGTAGATCTATCTGGTCTGTCATAATATAATGGAGACAGTAGAACTTGTTGGTATGTCATAATATAATAGAGACAGTAGGTCTAGCTGGTCTGTCATAATACAATAGAGACAGTAGATCTAGCTGGTCTGTCATAATATAATAGAGACAGTAGATCTAGCTGGTATGTCATATTATAATAGAGACAGTAGATCTATCTGGTCTGTCATAATATAATAGAGAAAGTAGATCTAGTTGGTCTATCATAATATAATAGAGACAGTAGATCTAGCTGGTTTGTCATAATATAAATGAGACAGTAATCTAGCTGGTCTGTCATAATTTAATAAAGACAGTAGATCTAGCTGGTCTGTCATAATATAATAGAGAGAGTAGATCTATCTGGTCTGTCATAATATAATAGAGACTGTAGATCTATCTGGTCTGTCATAATATAATAGAGACAGTAGATCTAGCTGGTCTGTCATAATATAATAGAGACAGTAGATCTATCTGGTCTGTCATAATATAATAGAGACAGTAGATCTATCTGGTCTGTCATATTATAATAGAGACAGTAGATCTAGCTGGTCTGTCATAATTTAATAAAGACAATAGATCTAGCTGGTCTGTCATAATATAATAGAGACAGTAGATCTATCTGGTCTGTCATAACATAATAGAGACAGTAGAACTTGTTGGTATGTCATAATATAATAGAGACAGTAGGTCTAGCTGGTCTGTCATAATACAATAGAGACAGTAGATCTAGCTGGTCTGTCATAATATAATAGAGACAGTAGATCTAGCTGGTATGTCATATTATAATAGAGACAGTAGATCTATCTGGTCTGTCATAATATAATAGAGACAGTAGATCTAGTTGGCCTATCATAATATAATAGAGACAGTAGATCTAGCTGGTTTGTCATAATATAAATAAGACAGTAGATCTAGCTGGTCTGTCATAATATAATAGAGACTGTAGATCTAGCTGGTATGTCATGATATAATAGAGACAGTAGATCTAGCTGGTCTGTCATAATATAATAGAGAAAGTAGATCTAGTTGGTCTATCATAATATAATAGAGACAGTAGATCTAGCTGGTTTGTCATAATATAAATGAGACAGTAATCTAGCTGGTCTGTCATAATTTAATAAAGACAGTAGATCTAGCTGGTCTGTCATAATATAATAGAGAGAGTAGATCTATCTGGTCTGTCATAATATAATAGAGACTGTAGATCTATCTGGTCTGTCATAATATAATAGAGACAGTAGATCTAGCTGGTCTGTCATAATACAATAGAGACAGTAGATCTAACTGGTATACCATAATATAATTGAGACAGTAGATCTAGCTGGTCTGTCATAATATAATAGAGACAGTAGATCTATCTGGTCTGTCATAATTTAATAAAGACAGTAGATCTAGCTGGTCTGTCATAATATAATAGAGACAGTAGATCTATCTGGTCTGTCATAACATAATAGAGACAGTAGAACTTGTTGGTATGTCATAATATAATAGAGACAGTAGGTCTAGCTGGTCTGTCATAATACAATAGAGACAGTAGATCTAGCTGGTCTGTCATAATATAATAGAGACTGTAGATCTAGCTGGTATGTCATGATATAATAGAGACAGTAGATCTAGCTGGTCTGTCATAATATAATAGAGACAGTAGATCTAGCTGGTCTGTCATAATACAATAGAGACAGTAGATCTAACTGGTATACCATAATATAATAGAGACAGTAGATCTAGCTGGTCTGTCATAATATAATAGAGACAGTAGATCTATCTGGTCTGTCATAATATAATAGAGACTGTAGATCTAGCTGGTGTGTCATGATATAATAGAGACAGAAGATGTATCTGGTCTGTCATAATACAATAGAGACAGTAGATCTAGCTGGTCTGTCATAATATAATAGAGACAGTAGATCTAGCTGGTCTGTCATAATACAATAGAGACAGTAGATCTAACTGGTATACCATAATATAATAGAGACAGTAGATCTAGCTGGTCTGTCATAATATAATAGAGACAGTAGATCTATCTGGTCTGTCATAATATAATAGAGACTGTAGATCTAGTGGGTATGTCATGATATAATAGAGACAGTAGATCTAGCTGGTCTGTCATAATATAACATAGACAGTAGATCTAGCTGGTCTGTCATAATATAACATAGACATTAGATCTAGCTGGTCTGTCATAATATAATAGAGACAGTTGATCTAGCTGGTCTGTCATAATACAATAGAGACAGTAGATCTAACTGGTATACCATCATATAATAGAGACAGTAGATCTATCTGGTCTGTCATAATATAATAGAGACAGTAGATCTAGCTGGTCTGTCATAATATAATAGAGACAGAAGATGTATCTGGTCTGTCATAATATAATAGAGACAGTAGATCTAGCTGGTCTTTCATAATTTAATAGAGACAGTAGATCTAGCTGGTCTGTCATAATATAACATAGACAGTAGATCTAGCTGGTCTGTCATAATATAACATAGACATTAGATCTAGCTGGTCTGTCATAATATAATAGAGACAGTTGATCTAGCTGGTCTGTCATAATATATTAAAGACAGTCGATCTAGCTGGTCTGTCATTATATAATAGAGACAGCAGATCTAGCTAGCCTCTCATAATATAAATGAGACAGTAGATCTAGCTGGTCTGTCATAATATAATGGAGACAGTAGATCTAGCTTGTCTGTCATAATATAATAGAGACAGCAGTTCTAGCTGGTCTGTCATAATATAAATGAGACAGTAGATCTAGCTGGTCTGTCATATTATAATAGAGACAGTAGATCTAGCTGGTTTGTCATAATATATTAGAGACAGTAAATCTAGCTAGTATGTCATAATATAATAGAGACAGTAAATCAAATCAAATCAAATTTTATTTGTCACATACACATGGTTAGCAGATGTTAATGCGAGTGTAGCGAAATGCTTGTGCTTCTAGTTCCGACAATGCAGTAATAACAAGTAATCTAACTAACAATTCCAAAACTACTGTCTTGTACACAGTGTAAGGGGATAAAGAATATGTACATAAGGATATATGAATGAGTGATGGTACAGAGCAGCATAGGCAAGATACAGTAGATGGTATCGGGTACAGTATGTACAAATGAGATGAGTATGTAAACAAAGTGGCATAGTATAGTATAAAGTGGCTAGTGATACATGTATTACATAAGGATACCGTCGATGATATAGAGTACAGTATATACGTATGCATATGAGATGAATAATGTAGGGTAAGTAACATTTATATAAGGTAGCATTGTTTAAAGTGGCTAGTGATATATTTACATCATTTCCCATCAATTCCCATTATTAAAGTGGCTGGAGTTGAGTCAGTGTCAGTGTGTTGGCAGCAGCCACTCAGTGTTAGTGGTGGCTGTTTAACAGTCTGATGGCCTTGAGATAGAAGCTGTTTTTCAGTCTCTCGGTCCCAGCTTTGATGCACCTGTACTGACCTCGCCTTCTGGATGATAGCGGGGTGAACAGGCAGTGGCTCGGGTGGTTGATGTCCTTGATGATCTTTATGGCCTTCCTGTGACATCGGGTGGTGTAGGTGTCCTGGAGGGCAGGTAGTTTGCCCCCGGTGATGCGTTGTGCAGACCTCACTACCCTCTGGAGAGCCTTACGGTTGAGGGCGGTGCAGTTGCCATACCAGGCGGTGATACAGCCCGCCAGGATGCTCTCGATTGTGCATCTGTAGAAGTTTGTGAGTGCTTTTGGTGACAAGCCGAATTTCTTCAGCCTCCTGAGGTTGAAGAGGCGCTGCTGCGCCTTCTTCACGATGCTGTCTGTGTGAGTGGACCAATTCAGTTTGTCTGTGATGTGTATGCCGAGGAACTTAAAACTTGCTACCCTCTCCACTACTGTTCCATCGATGTGGATAGGGGGGTGTTCCCTCTGCTGTTTCCTGAAGTCCACAATCATCTCCTTAGTTTTGTTGACGTTGAGTGTGAGGTTGTTTTCCTGACACCACACTCCGAGGGCCCTCACCTCCTCCCTGTAGGCCGTCTCATCGTTGTTGGTAATCAAGCCTACCACTGTTGTGTCGTCCGCAAACTTGATGATTGAGTTTCAGTGAAGCAAAGGACGTTACAGTCTCTGATGTCCCTCTGGAATGCTACCCTTGCTCGGATTTCATCAACCTTGTTGTCAAGAGACTGGACATTGGCAAGAAGAATGCTAGGGAGTGGTGCGCGCTGTGCCCGTCTCCGGAGTCTGACCAGAAGACCGCCTCGTTTCCCTCTCTTTCGGAGTCGTTTTTTTGGGTCGCTGCATAGGATCCACTCCGTTGTCCTGTTTGTAAGGCAGAACACAGGATCCGCGTCGCGAAAAACATATTCTTGGTCGTACTGATGGTGAGTTGATGCTGATCTTATATTCAGTAGTTCTTCTCGACTGTATGTAATGAAACCTAAGATGACCTGGGGTACTAGTGTAAGAAATAACACGTAAAAAAACAAAAAACTGCATAGTTTCCTAGGAACGCGAAGCGAGGCGGCCATCTCTGTCGGCGCCGGAAATCTAGCTGGTATGTCATAATATAATAGATACAGTAAATCTGGCTGGTCTGTCATAATATAATAGAGACAGTAGATCTAGCTGGTCTGTCATAATATAATAGAGACAGTAGATGTAGCTGGTCTGTCATGATATAATAAAGACAGTAGATCTAGCTGGTCAGTCGTAATATAAATGAGACAGTAGATCTAGCTGGTCTGTCATAATATAATAGAGACATTAGATATAGCTGGTCTGTCATAATATAAAAAAGACATAGAGACAGTACATCTAGCTGGTCTGTCAAAATATAATAGAGACAGTAGATCTGGCTGGTATTTCCTTTATAATAGAGACAGTAGATGTAGCTGGTATGTCATAATATAATAGATACGGTACATCTAGCTGGTCTGTCATAATAAAATAGAGACAGTAGATCTAGCTGGTCTATCAAATTATAATAGAGACGGTAGATCTAGCTGGTCTGTCATAATATAATAGAGAAAGTAGATCTAGTTGGTCTATCATAATATAATAGAGACAGTAGATCTAGCTGGTTTGTCATAATATAAATGAGACAGTAATCTAGCTGGTATGTCATCATTTAATAAAGACAGTAGATCTAGCTGGTCTGTCATAATATAATAGAGAGAGTAGATCTATCTGGTCTGTCATAATTTAATAAAGACAGTAGATCTAGCTGGTCTGTCATAATATAATAGAGACAGTAGATCTATCTGGTCTGTCATAACATAATAGAGACAGTAGAACTTGTTGGTATGTCATAATATAATAGAGACAGTAGGTCTAGCTGGTCTGTCATAATACAATAGAGACAGTAGATCTAGCTGGTCTGTCATAATATAATAGAGACTGTAGATCTAGCTGGTATGTCATGATATAATAGAGACAGTAGATCTAGCTGGTCTGTCATAATATAATAGAGACAGTAGATCTAGCTGGTCTGTCATAATACAATAGAGACAGTAGATCTAACTGGTATACCATAATATAATAGAGACAGTAGATCTAGCTGGTCTGTCATAATATAATAGAGACAGTAGATCTATCTGGTCTGTCATAATATAATAGAGACTGTAGATCTAGCTGGTATGTCATGATATAATAGAGACAGAAGATGTATCTGGTCTGTCATAATACAATAGAGACAGTAGATCTAGCTGGTCTGTCATAATATAATAGAGACAGTAGATCTAGCTGGTCTGTCATAATACAATAGAGACAGTAGATCTAACTGGTATACCATAATATAATAGAGACAGTAGATCTAGCTGGTCTGTCATAATATAATAGAGACAGTAGATCTATCTGGTCTGTCATAATATAATAGAGACTGTAGATCTAGCGGGTATGTCATGATATAATAGAGACAGTAGATCTAGCTGGTCTGTCATAATATAACATAGACAGTAGATCTAGCTGGTCTGTCATAATATAACATAGACATTAGATCTAGCTGGTCTGTCATAATATAATAGAGACAGTTGATCTAGCTGGTCTGTCATAATACAATAGAGACAGTAGATCTAACTGGTATACCATCATATAATAGAGACAGTAGATCTATCTGGTCTGTCATAATATAATAGAGACAGTAGATCTAGCTGGTCTGTCATAATATAATAGAGACAGAAGATGTATCTGGTCTGTCATAATATAATAGAGACAGTAGATCTAGCTGGTCTTTCATAATTTAATAGAGACAGTAGATCTAGCTGGTCTGTCATAATATAACATATACAGTAGATCTAGCTGGTCTGTCATAATATAACATAGACATTAGATCTAGCTGGTCTGTCATAATATAATAGAGACAGTTGATCTAGCTGGTCTGTCATAATATATTAAAGACAGTCGATCTAGCTGGTCTGTCATTATATGATAGAGACAGCAGATCTAGCTAGCCTCTCATAATATAAATGAGACAGTAGATCTAGCTGGTCTGTCATAATATAATGGAGACAGTAGATCTAGCTTGTCTGTCATAATATAATAGAGACAGCAGTTCTAGCTGGTCTGTCATAATATAAATGAGACAGTAGATCTAGCTGGTCTGTCATATTATAATAGAGACAGTAGATCTAGCTGGTTTGTCATAATATATTAGAGACAGTAAATCTAGCTAGTATGTCATAATATAATAGAGACAGTAAATCAAATCAAATCAAATTTTATTTGTCACATACACATGGTTAGCAGATGTTAATGCGAGTGTAGCGAAATGCTTGTGCTTCTAGTTCCGACAATGCAGTAATAACAAGTAATCTAACTAACAATTCCAAAACTACTGTCTTGTACACAGTGTAAGGGGATAAAGAATATGTACATAAGGATATATGAATGAGTGATGGTACAGAGCAGCATAGGCAAGATACAGTAGATGGTATCGGGTACAGTATGTACAAATGAGATGAGTATGTAAACAAAGTGGCATAGTATAGTATAAAGTGGCTAGTGATACATGTATTACATAAGGATACCGTCGATGATATAGAGTACAGTATATACGTATGCATATGAGATGAATAATGTAGGGTAAGTAACATTTATATAAGGTAGCATTGTTTAAAGTGGCTAGTGATATATTTACATCATTTCCCATCAATTCCCATTATTAAAGTGGCTGGAGTTGAGTCAGTGTCAGTGTGTTGGCAGCAGCCACTCAGTGTTAGTGGTGGCTGTTTAACAGTCTGATGGCCTTGAGATAGAAGCTGTTTTTCAGTCTCTCGGTCCCAGCTTTGATGCACCTGTACTGACCTCGCCTTCTGGATGATAGCGGGGTGAACAGGCAGTGGCTCGGGTGGTTGATGTCCTTGATGATCTTTATGGCCTTCCTGTGACATCGGGTGGTGTAGGTGTCCTGGAGGGCAGGTAGTTTGCCCCCGGTGATGCGTTGTGCAGACCTCACTACCCTCTGGAGAGCCTTACGGTTGAGGGCGGTGCAGTTGCCATACCAGGCGGTGATACAGCCCGCCAGGATGCTCTCGATTGTGCATCTGTAGAAGTTTGTGAGTGCTTTTGGTGACAAGCCGAATTTCTTCAGCCTCCTGAGGTTGAAGAGGCGCTGCTGCGCCTTCTTCACGATGCTGTCTGTGTGAGTGGACCAATTCAGTTTGTCTGTGATGTGTATGCCGAGGAACTTAAAACTTGCTACCCTCTCCACTACTGTTCCATCGATGTGGATAGGGGGGTGTTCCCTCTGCTGTTTCCTGAAGTCCACAATCATCTCCTTAGTTTTGTTGACGTTGAGTGTGAGGTTGTTTTCCTGACACCACACTCCGAGGGCCCTCACCTCCTCCCTGTAGGCCGTCTCATCGTTGTTGGTAATCAAGCCTACCACTGTTGTGTCGTCCGCAAACTTGATGATTGAGTTGGAGGCGTGCGTGGCCACGCAGTCGTGGGTGAACAGGGAGTACAGGAGAGGGCTCAGAACGCAACCTTGTGGGGCCCCAGTGTTGAGGATCAGCGGGGAGGAGATGTTGTTGCCTACCCTCACCACCTGGGGGCGGCCCGTCAGGAAGTCCAGTACCCAGTTGCACAGGGCGGGGTCGAGACCCAGGGTCTCGAGCTTGATGACGAGCTTGGAGGGTACTATGGTGTTGAATGCCGAGCTGTAGTCGATGAACAGCATTCTCACATAGGTATTCCTCTTGTCCAGATGGGTTAGGGCAGTGTGCAGTGTGGTTGAGATTGCATCGTCTGTGGACCTATTTGGGCGGTAAGCAAATTGGAGTGGGTCTAGGGTGTCAGGTAGGGTGGAGGTGATATGGTCCTTGACTAGTCTCTCAAAGCACTTCATGATGACGGATGTGAGTGCTACGGGGCGGTAGTCATTTAGCTCAGTTACCTTAGCTTTCTTGGGAACAGGAACAATGGTGGCCCTCTTGAAGCATGTGGGAACAGCAGACTGGTATAGGGATTGATTGAATATGTCCGTAAACACACCGGCCAGCTGGTCTCCGCATGCTCTGAGGGCGCGGCTGGGGATGCCATCTGGGCCTGCAGCCTTGCGAGGGTTAACACGTTTAAATGTCTTACTCACCTCGGCTGCAGTGAAGGAGAGACCGCATGTTTTCGTTGCAGGCCGTGTCAGTGGCACTGTATTGTCCTCAAAGCGGGCAAAATAGTTATTTAGTCTGCCTGGGAGCAAGACATCCTGGTCCGTGACTGGGCTGGATTTCTTCCTGTAGTCCGTGATTGACTGTAGACCCTGCCACATGCCTCTTGTGTCTGAGCCGTTGAATTGAGATTCTACTTTGTCTCTGTACTGGCGCTTAGCTTGTTTGATAGCCTTGCGGAGGGAATAGCTGCACTGTTTGTATTCGGTCATGTTACCAGACACCTTGCCCTGATTAAAAGCAGTGGTTCGCGCTTTCAGTTTCACACGAATGCTGCCATCAATCCACGGTTTCTGGTTAGGGAATGTTTTAATCGTTGCTATGGGAACGACATCTTCAACGCACGTTCTAATGAACTCGCACACCGAATCAGCGTATTCGTCAATGTTGTTATCTGACGCAATACGAAACATCTCCCAGTCCACGTGATGGAAGCAGTCTTGGAGTGTGGAGTCAGCTTGGTCGGACCAGCGTTGGACAGACCTCAGCGTGGGAGCCTCTTGTTTTAGTTTCTGTCTGTAGGCAGGGATCAACAAAATGGAGTCGTGGTCAGCTTTTCCGAAAGGGGGGCGGGGCAGGGCCTTATATGCGTCGCGGAAGTTAGAGTAACAATGGTCCAAGGTCTTTCCTCCCCTGGTTGCGCAATCGATATGCTGATAACATTTGGGGAGTCTTGTTTTCAGATTAGCCTTGTTAAAATCCCCAGCTACAATGAATGCAGCCTCCGGATAAATTGTTTCCAGTTTGCAGAGAGTTAAATAAAGTTCGTTCAGAGCCATCGATGTGTCTGCTTGGGGGGGGATATATACGGCTGTGATTATAATCGAAGAGAATTCTCTTGGTAGATAATGCGGTCTACATTTGATTGTGAGGAATTCTAAATCAGGTGAACAGAAGGATTTGAGTTCCTGTATGTTTCTTTCATCGCACCATGTCACGTTGGCCATGAGGCATACGCCCCCGCCCCTCTTCCTACCAGAAAGATGTTTGTTTCTGTCTGCGCGATGTGTGGAGAAACCCGTTGGCTGCACCGTTTCGGATAGCGTCTCTCCAGTGAGCCACGTTTCAGTGAAGCAAAGGACGTTACAGTCTCTGATGTCCCTCTGGAATGCTACCCTTGCTCGGATTTCATCAACCTTGTTGTCAAGAGACTGGACATTGGCAAGAAGAATGCTAGGGAGTGGTGCGCGCTGTGCCCGTCTCCGGAGTCTGACCAGAAGACCGCCTCGTTTCCCTCTCTTTCGGAGTCGTTTTTTTGGGTCGCTGCATAGGATCCACTCCGTTGTCCTGTTTGTAAGGCAGAACACAGGATCCGCGTCGCGAAAAACATATTCTTGGTCGTACTGATGGTGAGTTGATGCTGATCTTATATTCAGTAGTTCTTCTCGACTGTATGTAATGAAACCTAAGATGACCTGGGGTACTAGTGTAAGAAATAACACGTAAAAAAACAAAAAACTGCATAGTTTCCTAGGAACGCGAAGCGAGGCGGCCATCTCTGTCAGCGCCGGAAATCTAGCTGGTATGTCATAATATAATAGATACAGTAAATCTGGCTGGTCTGTCATAATATAATAGAGACAGTAGATCTAGCTGGTCTGTCATAATATAATAGAGACAGTAGATGTAGCTGGTCTGTCATGATATAATAAAGACAGTAGATCTAGCTGGTCAGTCGTAATATAAATGAGACAGTAGATCTAGCTGGTCTGTCATAATATAATAGAGACATTAGATATAGCTGGTCTGTCATAATATAAAAAAGACATAGAGACAGTACATCTAGCTGGTCTGTCAAAATATAATAGAGACAGTAGATCTGGCTGGTATTTCCTTTATAATAGAGACAGTAGATCTAGCTGGTATGTCATAATATAATAGATACGGTACATCTAGCTGGTCTGTCATAATAAAATAGAGACAGTAGATCTAGCTGGTCTATCAAATTATAATAGAGACGGTAGATCTAGCTGGTCCGTCATAATATAATAGAGACAGTAGATCTAGTTGGTCTGTCATAATATAATAGAGACAGTAGATCTAGCTGGTCTGTCATAATATAATTGAGACAGTAGATCTAGCTGGTCTGTCATAATATAATAGAGACTGTAGATCTAGCTGGTCTTTCATAATATAATAGAGACAGTAAATCTAGCTGGTCTGTCATAATATAATAGAGCCAGTAGATCTAGCTGGTCTGTCATAATACAATAGAGACAGTAGATCTAGCTGGTCTGTCATAATATAATAGAGACAGTAGATCTAGCTGGTCTGTCATAATATAATAGAGACAGTAGATCTATCTGGTCTGTCATAATATAACATAGACGGTAGATTTATCTGGTCTGTCATATTATAATAGAGAGAGTATATCTAGCTGGTATGTCATAATATAATAGAGACAGTAGATCTAGCTGGTATGTCATAATATAATAGAGACAGTAGATCGAGCTGGTCTGTCATAATATAAATGAGACAGTAGATCTAGCTGGTCTGTCATAATATAATAGAGACAGTAGATGTAGCTGGTCTGTCATGATATAATAAAGACAGTAGATCTAGCTGGTCTGTCGTAATATAAATGAGACAGTAGAGCTAGCTGGTCTGTCATAATATAATAGAGATATTAGATATAGCTGGTCTGTCATAATATAAAAAAGACATAGAGACAGTACATCTAGCTGGTCTGTCAAAATATAATAGAGACAGTAGATCTGGCTGGTATTTCCTTTATAATAGAGACAGTAGATCTAGCTGGTATGTCATAATATAATAGATACGGTACATCTAGCTGGTCTGTCATAATAAAATAGAGACAGTAGATCTAGCTGGTCTATCAAATTATAATAGAGACGGTAGATCTAGCTGGTCCGTCATAATATAATAGAGACTGTAGATCTACCTGGTCTTTCATAATATAATAGAGACAGTAAATCTAGCTGGTCTGTCATAATATAATAAAGCCAGTCGATCTAGCTGGTCTGTCATAATATAATAGAGACAGTAGATCTAGCTGGTCTGTCATAATATAACATAGACAGTAGATCTATCTGGTCTGTCATAATATAATAGAGACAGTAGATCTAGCTGGTCTGTCATAATATAATAGAGACAGCAGATCTAGCTAGTCTGTCATAATATAAATGAGACAGTAGATCTAGCTGGTCTGTCATAATATAATAGAGACAGTAGATCTAGCTTGTCTGTCATAATAGAATAGAGAGTGCAGATCTAGCTGGTCTGTCATAATATAATAGAGACAGCAGATCTAGCTGGTCTGTCATAATATAATAGAGACTGTAGATCTACCTGGTCTTTCATAATATAATAGAGACAGTAAATCTAGCTGGTCTGTCATAATATAATAAAGCCAGTCGATCTAGCTGGTCTGTCATAATATAATAGAGACAGTAGATCTAGCTGGTCTGTCATAATATAATAGATACAGTAAATCTGGCTGGTCTGTCATAATATAATAGAGACAGTAGATCTAGCTGGTCTGTCATAATATAATAGAGACAGTAGATGTAGCTGGTCTGTCATGATATAATAAAGACAGTAGATCTAGCTGGTCAGTCGTAATATAAATGAGACAGTAGATCTAGCTGGTCTGTCATAATATAATAGAGACATTAGATATAGCTGGTCTGTCATAATATAAAAAAGACATAGAGACAGTACATCTAGCTGGTCTGTCAAAATATAATAGAGACAGTAGATCTGGCTGGTATTTCCTTTATAATAGAGACAGTAGATCTAGCTGGTATGTCATAATATAATAGATACGGTACATCTAGCTGGTCTGTCATAATAAAATAGAGACAGTAGATCTAGCTGGTCTATCAAATTATAATAGAGACGGTAGATCTAGCTGGTCCGTCATAATATAATAGAGACAGTAGATCTAGTTGGTCTGTCATAATATAATAGAGACAGTAGATCTAGCTGGTCTGTCATAATATAATTGAGACAGTAGATCTAGCTGGTCTGTCATAATATAATAGAGACTGTAGATCTAGCTGGTCTTTCATAATATAAGAGACAGTAAATCTAGCTGGTCTGTCGTAATATAATAGAGCCAGTAGATCTAGCTGGTCTGTCATAATACAATAGAGACAGTAGATCTAGCTGGTCTGTCATAATATAATAGAGACAGTAGATCTAGCTGGTCTGTCATAATATAATAGAGACAGTAGATCTATCTGGTCTGTCATAATATAACATAGACGGTAGATTTATCTGGTCTGTCATATTATAATAGAGACAGTATATCTAGCTGGTATGTCATAATATAATAGAGACAGTAGATCTAGCTGGTATGTCATAATATAATAGAGACAGTAGATCGAGCTGGTCTGTCATAATATAAATGAGACAGTAGATCTAGCTGGTCTGTCATAATATAATAGAGACAGTAGATGTAGCTGGTCTGTCATGATATAATAAAGACAGTAGATCTAGCTGGTCTGTCGTAATATAAATGAGACAGTAGAGCTAGCTGGTCTGTCATAATATAATAGAGACATTAGATATAGCTGGTCTGTCATAATATAAAAAAGACAGAGACAGTACATCTAGCTGGTCTGTCAAAATATAATAGAGACAGTAGATCTGGCTGGTATTTCCTTTATAATAGAGACAGTAGATCTAGCTGGTATGTCATAATATAATAGATACGGTACATCTAGCTGGTCTGTCATAATAAAATAGAGACAGTAGATCTAGCTGGTCTATCAAATTATAATAGAGACGGTAGATCTAGCTGGTCCGTCATAATATAATAGAGACTGTAGATCTACCTGGTCTTTCATAATATAATAGAGACAGTAAATCTAGCTGGTCTGTCATAATATAATAAAGCCAGTCGATCTAGCTGGTCTGTCATAATATAATAGAGACAGTAGATCTAGCTGGTCTGTCATAATATAACATAGACAGTAGATCTATCTGGTCTGTCATAATATAATAGAGACAGTAGATCTAGCTGGTCTGTCATAATATAATAGAGACAGCAGATCTAGCTAGTCTGTCATAATATAAATGAGACAGTAGATCTAGCTGGTCTGTCATAATATAATAGAGACAGTAGATCTAGCTTGTCTGTCATAATAGAATAGAGAGTGCAGATCTAGCTGGTCTGTCATAATATAATAGAGACAGCAGATCTAGCTGGTCTGTCATAATATAATAGAGACTGTAGATCTACCTGGTCTTTCATAATATAATAGAGACAGTAAATCTAGCTGGTCTGTCATTATATAATAAAGCCAGTCGATCTAGCTGGTCTGTCATAATATAATAGAGACAGTAGATCTAGCTGGTCTGTCATAATATAACATAGACAGTAGATCTATCTGGTCTGTCATAATATAATAGAGACAGTAGATCTAGCTGGTCTGTCATAATATAATAGAGACAGCAGATCTAGCTAGTCTGTCATAATATAAATGAGACAGTAGATCTAGCTGGTCTGTCATAATATAATAGAGACAGTAGATCTAGCTTGTCTGTCATAATAGAATAGAGAGTGCAGATCTAGCTGGTCTGTCATAATATAATAGAGACAGCAGATCTAGCTGGTCTGTCATAATATAATAGAGACAGCAGATCTAGCTGGTCTGTCATAATATAATAGAGACAGTAGATCTAGCTGGTATGTCATAATATAATAGAGCCAGTAGATCTAGCTGGTCTGTCATAATATAATAGAGACAGTAGATCTAGCTGGTCTGTCATAATACAATAGAGACAATAGATCTAGCTGGTCTGTCATAATATAATAGAGACAGTACACCTAGCTGGTCTGTCATTATAATAGAGACAGAAGATCTAGCTGGTCTATCATAATATAATAGACACAGTAGATCTAGTTGGTCTATCATGATATAATAGAGACAGTAGATCTAGCTGGATTGTCATTATATAATAGAGACAGTAAATCTAGCTAGTGTGTCATAATATAATAGAGACAGTAAATCTAGCTGGTATGTCATAATATAATAGATACAGTAGATCTGGCTGGTCTGTCAGAATATAATTGAGTCAGTAGATCTAGCTGGTCTGTCATATTATAATAGAGACAGCAGATCTAGCTGGTCTGTCATAATATAATAGAGACAGCAGATCTAGCTGGTCTGTCATAATATAATAGAGACTGTAGATCTAGCTGGTTTTTTCATAATATAATAGAGACAGTAAATCTAGCTGGTCTGTCATAATATAATAAAGCCAGTAGATCTAGCTGGTCTGTCATAATATAATAGAGACAGTAGATCTAGCTGGTCTGTCATAATATAACATAGACAGTAGATCTATCTGGTCTTTCATAATATAATAGAGACAGTAGATCTAGCTGGTCTGTCATAATATAGTAAAGACAGTAGATCTAGCTGGTCTGTCATAATATAATAGAGACAGCAGATCTAGCTAGTCTGTCATAATATAAATGAGACAGTAGATCTAGCTGGTCTGTCATAATATAATAGGGACAGTAGATCTAGCTTGTATGTCATAATATAATAGAGAGTGCAGATCTAGCTGGTCTGTCATAATATAATAGAGACAGCAGATCTAGCTGGTCTGTCATAATATAATAGAGACAGTAGATCTAGCTGGTATGTCATAATATAATAGAGCCAGTAGATCTAGCTGGTCTGTCATAATATAATAGAGACAGTAGATCTAGCTGGTCTGTCATAATACAATAGAGACAATAGATCTAACTGGTCTGTCATAATATAATAGAGACAGTAGATCTAGCTGGTCTGTCATTATAATAGAGACAGAAGATTATCTGGTCTGTCATACTATAATAGAGAAAGTAGATCCATCTGGTCTGTCATTTTATAATAGAGACATTAGATCTATTTGGTCTGTCATAATATAATAGAGACAGTAGATCTATTTGGTCTGTCATAATATAATAGAGACAGTAGATCTAGCTGGTCTGTCATTATAATAGAGACAGTAGATCTAGCTGGTCTGTCATAATATAATAGACACAGTAGATCTAGTTGGTCTATCATGATATAATAGAGACAGTAGATCTAGCTGGATTGTCATTATATAATAGAGACAGTAAATCTAGCTAGTGTGTCATAATATAATAGAGACAGTAAATCTAGCTGGTATGTCATAATATAATAGATACAGTAGATCTGGCTGGTCTGTCAGAATATAATTGAGTCAGTAGATCTAGCTGGTCTGTCATATTATAATAGAGACAGTAGATCTAGCTGGTCTGTCATAATATAACATAGACATTAGATCTATCTGGTCTGTCATATTATAATAGAGACAGTATATCTAGCTGGTATGTCATAATATAATAGAGACAGTCGATCTAGCTGGTATGTCATAATATAATAGAGACAGTAGATCGAGCTGGTCTGTCATAATATAAATGAGACAGTAGATCTAGCTGGTCTGTCATAATATAATAGAGACAGTAGATGTAGCTGGTCTGTCATGATATAATAAAGACAGTAGATCTAGCTGGTCTGTCGTAATATAAATGAGACAGTAGAGCTAGCTGGTCTGTCATAATATAATAGAGACATTAGATATAGCTGGTCTGTCATAATATAAAAAAGACATAGAGACAGTACATCTAGCTGGTCTGTCAAAATATAATAGAGACAGTAGATCTGGCTGGTATTTCCTTTATAATAGAGACAGTAGATCTAGCTGGTATGTCATAATATAATAGATACGGTACATCTAGCTGGTCTGTCATAATAAAATAGAGACAGTAGATCTAGCTGGTCTATCAAATTATAATAGAGACGGTAGATCTAGCTGGTCCGTCATAATATAATAGAGACTGTAGATCTACCTGGTCTTTCATAATATAATAGAGACAGTAAATCTAGCTGGTCTGTCATAATATAATAAAGCCAGTCGATCTAGCTGGTCTGTCATAATATAATAGAGACAGTAGATCTAGCTGGTCTGTCATAATATAACATAGACAGTAGATCTATCTGGTCTGTCATAATATAATAGAGACTGTAGATCTAGCTGGTCTGTCATAATATTGTAAAGACAGTAGATCTAGCTGGTCTGTCATAATATAATAGAGACAGTAGATCTAGCTGGTCTGTCATAATATAATATAGACAGTAGATCTATCTGGTCTGTCATAATATAACATAGACGGTAGATTTATCTGGTCTGTCATATTATAATAGAGACAGTATATCTAGCTGGTATGTCATAATATAATAGAGACAGTAGATCTAGCTGGTATGTCATAATATAATAGAGACAGTAGATCGAGCTGGTCTGTCATAATATAAATGAGACAGTAGATCTAGCTGGTCTGTCATAATATAATAGAGACAGTAGATGTAGCTGGTCTGTCATGATATAATAAAGACAGTAGATCTAGCTGGTCTGTCGTAATATAAATGAGACAGTAGAGCTAGCTGGTCTGTCATAATATAATAGAGACATTAGATATAGCTGGTCTGTCATAATATAAAAAAGACAGTAGATCTGGCTGGTATTTCCTTTATAATAGAGACAGTAGATCTAGCTGGTATGTCATAATATAATAGATACGGTACATCTAGCTGGTCTATCATAATAAAATAGAGACAGCAGATCTAGCTGGTCTATCAAATTATAATAGAGACGGTAGATCTAGCTGGTCCGTCATAATATAATAGAGACAGTACATCTAGCTGGTCTGTCAAAATATAATAGAGACAGTAGATCTGGCTGGTATTTCCTTTATAATAGAGACAGTAGATCTAGTTGGTATGTCATAATATAATAGAGACAGTAGATCTAGCTGGTCTGTCATAATATAATTGAGACAGTAGATCTAGCTGGTCTGTCATAATATAATAGAGACTGTAGATCTACCTGGTCTTTCATAATATAATAGAGACAGTAAATCTAGCTGGTCTGTCATAATATAATAAAGCCAGTCGATCTAGCTGGTCTGTCATAATATAATAGAGACAGTAGATCTAGCTGGTCTGTCATAATATAACATAGACAGTAGATCTATCTGGTCTGTCATAATATAATAGAGACAGTAGATCTAGCTGGTCTGTCATAATATAATAGAGACAGCAGATCTAGCTAGTCTGTCATAATATAAATGAGACAGTAGATCTAGCTGGTCTGTCATAATATAATAGAGACAGTAGATCTAGCTTGTCTGTCATAATATAATAGAGAGTGCAGATCTAGCTGGTCTGTCATAATATAATAGAGACAGCAGATCTAGCTGGTCTGTCATAATATAATAGAGACAGCAGATCTAGCTGGTCTGTCATAAAATAATAGAGACAGTAGATCTAGCTGGTATGTCATAATATAATAGAGCCAGTAGATCTAGCTGGTCTGTCATAATATAATAGAGACAGTAGATCTAGCTGGTCTGTCATAATACAATAGAGACAATAGATCTAGCTGGTCTGTCATAATATAACATAGACAGTAGATCTATCTGGTCTGTCATAATATAATAGAGACAGCAGATCTAGCTGGTCTGTCATAATATAATAGAGACAGTAGATCTAGCTGGTCTGTCATTATAATAGAGACAGAAGATCTAGCTGGTCTGTCATAATATAATAGACACAGTAGATCTAGTTGATCTATCATGATATAATAGAGACAGTAGATCTAGCTGGATTGTCATTATATAATAGAGACAGTAAATCTAGCTAGTGTGTCATAATATAATAGAGACAGTAAATCTAGCTGGTATGTCATAATATAATAGATACAGTAGATCTAGCTGGTCTGTCATAATATAATAGAGACTGTAGATCTAGCTGGTCTTTCATAATATAATAGAGACAGTAAATCTAGCTGGTCTGTCATAATATAATAAAGCCAGTAGATCTAGCTGGTCTGTCATAATATAATAGAGACAGTAGATCTAGCTGGTCTGTCATAATATAACATAGACAGTAGATCTATCTGGTCTGTCATAATATAATAGAGACAGTAGATCTAGCTGGTCTGTCATAATATAGTAAAGACAGTAGATCTAGCTGGTCTGTCATAATATAATAGAGACAGCAGATCTAGCTAGTCTGTCATAATATAAATGAGACAGTAGATCTAGCTGGTCTGTCATAATATAATAGAGACAGTAGATCTAGCTTGTATGTCATAATATAATAGAGAGTGCAGATCTAGCTGGTCTGTCATAATATAATAGAGACAGCAGATCTAGCTGGTCTGTCATAATATAATAGAGACAGAAGATTATCTGGTCTGTCATACTATAATAGAGAAAGTAGATCCATCTGGTCTGTCATTTTATAATAGAGACATTAGATCTATTTGGTCTGTCATAATATAATAGAGACAGTAGATCTATTTGGTCTGTCATAATATAATAGAGACAGTAGATCTAGCTGGTCTGTCATTATAATAGAGACAGTAGATCTAGCTGGTCTGTCATAATATAATAGACACAGTAGATCTAGTTGGTCTATCATGATATAATAGAGACAGTAGATCTAGCTGGATTGTCATTTTATAATAGAGACAGTAAATCTAGCTAGTGTGTCATAATATAATAGAGACAGTAAATCTAGCTGGTATGTCATAATATAATAGATACAGTAGATCTGGCAGGTCTGTCAGAATATAATTGAGTCAGTAGATCTAACTGGTCTGTCATAATATAACATAGACATTAGATCTATCTGGTCTGTCATAATATAATGGAGACAGTAGATCTAGCTGGTCTGTCAAAATATAATAGAGACAGTAGATCTGGCTGGTATTTCCTTTATAATAGAGACAGTAGATCTAGCTGGTATGTCATAATATAATAGATACGGTACATCTAGCTGGTCTGTCATAATAAAATAGAGACAGTAGATCTAGCTGGTCTATCAAATTATAATAGAGACGGTAGATCTAGCTGGTCCTTCATAATATAATAGAGACAGTAGATCTAGCTGGTCTGTCATAATATAATTGAGACAGTAGATCTAGCTGGTCTGTCATAATATAATAGAGACTGTAGATCTAGCTGGTCTTTCATAATATAATAGAGACAGTAAATCTAGCTGGTCTGTCATAATATAATAAAGCCAGTAGATCTAGCTGGTCTGTCATAATATAAAAGAGAGACAGTAGATCTAGCTGGTCTGTCATAATATAACATAGACAGTAGATCTATCTGGTCTGTCATAATATAATAGAGACTGTAGATCTAGCTGGTCTGTCATAATATTGTAAAGACAGTAGATCTAGCTGGTCTGTCATAATATAATAGAGACAGTAGATCTAGCTGGTCTGTCATAATATAATAGAGACAGTAGATCTATCTGGTCTGTCATAATATAACATAGACGGTAGATTTATCTGGTCTGTCATATTATAATAGAGACAGTATATCTAGCTGGTATGTCATAATATAATAGAGACAGTAGATCTAGCTGGTATGTCATAATATAATAGAGACAGTAGATCGAGCTGGTCTGTCATAATATAAATGAGACAGTAGATCTAGCTGGTCTGTCATAATATAATAGAGACAGTAGATGTAGCTGGTCTGTCATGATATAATAAAGACAGTAGATCTAGCTGGTCTGTCGTAATATAAATGAGACAGTAGAGCTAGCTGGTCTGTCATAATATAATAGAGACATTAGATATAGCTGGTCTGTCATAATATAAAAAAGACATAGAGACAGTACATCTAGCTGGTCTGTCAAAATATAATAGAGACAGTAGATCTGGCTGGTATTTCCTTTATAATAGAGACAGTAGATCTAGCTGGTATGTCATAATATAATAGATACGGTACATCTAGCTGGTCTGTCATAATAAAATAGAGACAGTAGATCTAGCTGGTCTATCAAATTATAATAGAGACGGTAGATCTAGCTGGTCCGTCATAATATAATAGAGACTGTAGATCTACCTGGTCTTTCATAATATAATAGAGACAGTAAATCTAGCTGGTCTGTCATAATATAATAAAGCCAGTCGATCTAGCTGGTCTGTCATAATATAATAGAGACAGTAGATCTAGCTGGTCTGTCATAATATAACATAGACAGTAGATCTATCTGGTCTGTCATAATATAATAGAGACTGTAGATCTAGCTGGTCTGTCATAATATTGTAAAGACAGTAGATCTAGCTGGTCTGTCATAATATAATAGAGACAGTAGATCTAGCTGGTCTGTCATAATACAATAGAGACAATAGATCTAACTGGTCTGTCATAATATAATAGAGACAGTAGATCTAGCTGGTCTGTCATTATAATAGAGACAGAAGATTATCTGGTCTGTCATACTATAATAGAGAAAGTAGATCCATCTGGTCTGTCATTTTATAATAGAGACATTAGATCTATTTGGTCTGTCATAATATAATAGAGACAGTAGATCTATTTGGTCTGTCATAATATAATAGAGACAGTAGATCTAGCTGGTCTGTCATTATAATAGAGACAGTAGATCTAGCTGGTCTGTCATAATATAATAGACACAGTAGATCTAGTTGGTCTATCATGATATAATAGAGACAGTAGATCTAGCTGGATTGTCATTTTATAATAGAGACAGTAAATCTAGCTAGTGTGTCATAATATAATAGAGACAGTAAATCTAGCTGGTATGTCATAATATAATAGATACAGTAGATCTGGCAGGTCTGTCAGAATATAATTGAGTCAGTAGATCTAGCTGGTCTGTCATAATATAACATAGACATTAGATCTATCTGGTCTGTCATAATATAATGGAGACAGTAGATCTAGCTGGTCTGTCAAAATATAATAGAGACAGTAGATCTGGCTGGTATTTCCTTTATAATAGAGACAGTAGATCTAGCTGGTATGTCATAATATAATAGATACGGTACATCTAGCTGGTCTGTCATAATAAAATAGAGACAGTAGATCTAGCTGGTCTATCAAATTATAATAGAGACGGTAGATCTAGCTGGTCCGTCATAATATAATAGAGACAGTAGATCTAGCTGGTCTGTCATAATATAATTGAGACAGTAGATCTAGCTGGTCTGTCATAATATAATAGAGACTGTAGATCTAGCTGGTCTTTCATAATATAATAGAGACAGTAAATCTAGCTGGTCTGTCATAATATAATAAAGCCAGTAGATCTAGCTGGTCTGTCATAATATAAAAGAGACAGTAGATCTAGCTGGTCTGTCATAATATAACATAGACAGTAGATCTATCTGGTCTGTCATAATATAATAGAGACTGTAGATCTAGCTGGTCTGTCATAATATTGTAAAGACAGTAGATCTAGCTGGTCTGTCATAATATAATAGAGACAGTAGATCTAGCTGGTCTGTCATAATATAATAGAGACAGTAGATCTATCTGGTCTGTCATAATATAACATAGACGGTAGATTTATCTGGTCTGTCATATTATAATAGAGACAGTATATCTAGCTGGTATGTCATAATATAATAGAGACAGTAGATCTTGCTGGTATGTCATAATATAATAGAGACAGTAGATCGAGCTGGTCTGTCATAATATAAATGAGACAGTAGATCTAGCTGGTCTGTCATAATATAATAGAGACAGTAGATGTAGCTGGTCTGTCATGATATAATAAAGACAGTAGATCTAGCTGGTCTGTCGTAATATAAATGAGACAGTAGAGCTAGCTGGTCTGTCATAATATAATAGAGACATTAGATATAGCTGGTCTGTCATAATATAAAAAAGACATAGAGACAGTACATCTAGCTGGTCTGTCAAAATATAATAGAGACAGTAGATCTGGCTGGTATTTCCTTTATAATAGAGACAGTAGATCTAGCTGGTATGTCATAATATAATAGATACGGTACATCTAGCTGGTCTGTCATAATAAAATAGAGACAGTAGATCTAGCTGGTCTATCAAATTATAATAGAGACGGTAGATCTAGCTGGTCCGTCATAATATAATAGAGACTGTAGATCTACCTGGTCTTTCATAATATAATAGAGACAGTAAATCTAGCTGGTCTGTCATAATATAACAGACAGTAGATCTATCTGGTCTGTCATAATATAATAGAGACTGTAGATCTAGCTGGTCTGTCATAATATTGTAAAGACAGTAGATCTAGCTGGTCTGTCATAATATAATAGAGACAGTAGATCTAGCTGGTCTGTCATAATATTGTAAAGACAGTAGATCTAGCTGGTCTGTCATAATATAATAGAGACAGTAGATCTAGCTGGTCTGTCATAATATAATAGAGACAGTAGATCTATCTGGTCTGTCATAATATAACATAGACGGTAGATTTATCTGGTCTGTCATATTATAATAGAGACAGTATATCTAGCTGGTATGTCATAATATAATAGAGACAGTATATCTAGCTGGTATGTCATAATATAATAGAGACAGTAGATCGAGCTGGTCTGTCATAATATAAATGAGACAGTAGATCTAGCTGGTCTGTCATAATATAATAGAGACAGTAGATGTAGCTGGTCTGTCATGATATAATAAAGACAGTAGATCTAGCTGGTCTGTCGTAATATAAATGAGACAGTAGAGCTAGCTGGTCTGTCATAATATAATAGAGACATTAGATATAGCTGGTCTGTCATAATATAAAAAAGACAGTAGATCTGGCTGGTATTTCCTTTATAATAGAGACAGTAGATCTAGCTGGTATGTCATAATATAATAGATACAGTACATCTAGCTGGTCTGTCATAATAAAATAGAGACAGCAGATCTAGCTGGTCTATCAAATTATAATAGAGACGGTAGATCTAGCTGGTCCGTCATAATATAATAGAGACAGTACATCTAGCTGGTCTGTCAAAATATAATAGAGACAGTAGATCTGGCTGGTATTTCCTTTATAATAGAGACAGTAGATCTAGTTGGTATGTCATAATATAATAGAGACAGTAGATCTAGCTGGTCTGTCATAATATAATTGAGACAGTAGATCTAGCTGGTCTGTCATAATATAATAGAGACTGTAGATCTACCTGGTCTTTCATAGTATAATAGAGACAGTAAATCTAGCTGGTCTGTCATAATATAATAAAGCCAGTCGATCTAGCTGGTCTGTCATAATATAATAGAGACAGTAGATCTAGCTGGTCTGTCATAATATAACATAGACAGTAGATCTATCTGGTCTGTCATAATATAATAGAGACAGTAGATCTAGCTGGTCTGTCATAATATAATAGAGACAGCAGATCTAGCTAGTCTGTCATAATATAAATGAGACAGTAGATCTAGCTGGTCTGTCATAATATAATAGAGACAGTAGATCTAGCTTGTCTGTCATAATATAATAGAGAGTGCAGATCTAGCTGGTCTGTCATAATATAATAGAGACAGCAGATCTAGCTGGTCTGTCATAATATAATAGAGACAGCAGATCTAGCTGGTCTGTCATAATATAATAGAGACAGTAGATCTAGCTGGTATGTCATAATATAATAGAGCCAGTAGATCTAGCTGGTCTGTCATAATATAATAGAGACAGTAGATCTAGCTGGTCTGTCATAATACAATAGAGACAATAGATCTAGCTGGTCTGTCATAATATAATAGAGACAGTAGACCTAGCTGGTCTGTCATTATAATAGAGACAGAAGATCTAGCTGGTCTGTCATAATATAATAGACACAGTAGATCTAGTTGATCTATCATGATATAATAGAGACAGTAGATCTAGCTGGATTGTCATTATATAATAGAGACAGTAAATCTAGCTAGTGTGTCATAATATAATAGAGACAGTAAATCTAGCTGGTATGTCATAATATAATAGATACAGTATATCTGGCTGGTCTGTCAGAATATAATTGAGTCAGTAGATCTAGCTGGTCTGTCATATTATAATAGAGACAGCAGATCTAGCTGGTCTGTCATAATATAATAGAGACAGCAGATCTAGCTGGTCTGTCATAATATAATAGAGACTGTAGATCTAGCTGGTCTGTCATAATATAACATAGACAGTAGATCTATCTGGTCTGTCATAATATAATAGAGACAGTAGATCTAGCTGGTCTGTCATAATATAGTAAAGACAGTAGATCTAGCTGGTCTGTCATAATATAATAGAGACAGCAGATCTAGCTAGTCTCTCATAATATAAATGAGACAGTAGATCTAGCTGGTCTGTCATAATATAATAGAGACAGTAGATCTAGCTTGTATGTCATAATATAATAGAGAGTGCAGATCTAGCTGGTCTGTCATAATATAATAGAGACAGCAGATCTAGCTGGTCTGTCATAATATAACATAGACAGTAGATCTATCTGGTCTGTCATAATATAATAGAGACAGTAGATCTAGCTGGTCTGTCATAATATAGTAAACACAGTAGATCTAGCTGGTCTGTCATAATATAATAGAGACAGCAGATCTAGCTAGTCTGTCATAATATAAATGAGACAGTAGATCTAGCTGGTCTGTCATAATATAATAGAGACAGTAGATCTAGCTTGTATGTCATAATATAATAGAGAGTGCAGATCTAGCTGGTCTGTCATAATATAATAGAGACAGCAGATCTAGCTGGTCTGTCATAATATAATAGAGCCAGTAGATCTAGCTGGTCTGTCATAATATAATAGAGACAGTAGATCTAGCTGGTCTGTCATAATACAATAGAGACAATAGATCTAACTGGTCTGTCATAATATAATAGAGACAGTAGATCTAGCTGGTCTGTCATTATAATAGAGACAGAAGATTATCTGGTCTGTCATACTATAATAGAGAAAGTAGATCCATCTGGTCTGTCATTTTATAATAGAGACATTAGATCTATTTGGTCTGTCATAATATAATAGAGACAGTAGATCTATTTGGTCTGTCATAATATAATAGAGACAGTAGATCTAGCTGGTCTGTCATTATAATAGAGACAGTAGATCTAGCTGGTCTGTCATAATATAATAGACACAGTAGATCTAGTTGGTCTATCATGATATAATAGAGACAGTAGATCTAGCTGGATTGTCATTATATAATAGAGACAGTAAATCTAGCTAGTGTGTCATAATATAATAGAGACAGTAAATCTAGCTGGTCTGTCATAATATAACATAGACAGTAGATCTATCTGGTCTGTCATAATATAATAGAGACAGTAGATCTAGCTGGTCTGTCATAATATAATAGAGACAGCAGATCTAGCTAGTCTGTCATAATATAAATGAGACAGTAGATCTAGCTGGTCTGTCATAATATAATAGAGACAGTAGATCTAGCTTGTCTGTCATAATATAATAGAGAGTGCAGATCTAGCTGGTCTGTCATAATATAATAGAGACAGCAGATCTAGCTGGTCTGTCATAATATAATAGAGACAGCAGATCTAGCTGGTCTGTCATAATATAATAGAGACAGTAGATCTAGCTGGTATGTCATAATATAATAGAGCCAGTAGATCTAGCTGGTCTGTCATAATATAATAGAGACAGTAGATCTAGCTGGTCTGTCATAATACAATAGAGACAATAGATCTAGCTGGTCTGTCATAATATAATAGAGACAGTAGACCTAGCTGGTCTGTCATTATAATAGAGACAGAAGATCTAGCTGGTCTGTCATAATATAATAGACACAGTAGATCTAGTTGATCTATCATGATATAATAGAGACAGTAGATCTAGCTGGATTGTCATTATATAATAGAGACAGTAAATCTAGCTAGTGTGTCATAATATAATAGAGACAGTAAATCTAGCTGGTATGTCATAATATAATAGATACAGTATATCTGGCTGGTCTGTCAGAATATAATTGAGTCAGTAGATCTAGCTGGTCTGTCATATTATAATAGAGACAGCAGATCTAGCTGGTCTGTCATAATATAATAGAGACAGCAGATCTAGCTGGTCTGTCATAATATAATAGAGACTGTAGATCTAGCTGGTCTGTCATAATATAACATAGACAGTAGATCTATCTGGTCTGTCATAATATAATAGAGACAGTAGATCTAGCTGGTCTGTCATAATATAGTAAAGACAGTAGATCTAGCTGGTCTGTCATAATATAATAGAGACAGCAGATCTAGCTAGTCTCTCATAATATAAATGAGACAGTAGATCTAGCTGGTCTGTCATAATATAATAGAGACAGTAGATCTAGCTTGTATGTCATAATATAATAGAGAGTGCAGATCTAGCTGGTCTGTCATAATATAATAGAGACAGCAGATCTAGCTGGTCTGTCATAATATAACATAGACAGTAGATCTATCTGGTCTGTCATAATATAATAGAGACAGTAGATCTAGCTGGTCTGTCATAATATAGTAAAGACAGTAGATCTAGCTGGTCTGTCATAATATAATAGAGACAGCAGATCTAGCTAGTCTGTCATAATATAAATGAGACAGTAGATCTAGCTGGTCTGTCATAATATAATAGAGACAGTAGATCTAGCTTGTATGTCATAATATAATAGAGAGTGCAGATCTAGCTGGTCTGTCATAATATAATAGAGACAGCAGATCTAGCTGGTCTGTCATAATATAATAGAGCCAGTAGATCTAGCTGGTCTGTCATAATATAATAGAGACAGTAGATCTAGCTGGTCTGTCATAATACAATAGAGACAATAGATCTAACTGGTCTGTCATAATATAATAGAGACAGTAGATCTAGCTGGTCTGTCATTATAATAGAGACAGAAGATTATCTGGTCTGTCATACTATAATAGAGAAAGTAGATCCATCTGGTCTGTCATTTTATAATAGAGACATTAGATCTATTTGGTCTGTCATAATATAATAGAGACAGTAGATCTATTTGGTCTGTCATAATATAATAGAGACAGTAGATCTAGCTGGTCTGTCATTATAATAGAGACAGTAGATCTAGCTGGTCTGTCATAATATAATAGACACAGTAGATCTAGTTGGTCTATCATGATATAATAGAGACAGTAGATCTAGCTGGATTGTCATTATATAATAGAGACAGTAAATCTAGCTAGTGTGTCATAATATAATAGAGACAGTAAATCTAGCTGGTATGTCATAATATAATAGATACAGTAGATCTGGCAGGTCTGTCAGAATATAATTGAGTCAGTAGATCTAGCTGGTCTGTCATAATATAACATAGACATTAGATCTATCTGGTCTGTCATAATATAATGGAGACAGTAGATCTAGCTGGTCTGTCAAAATATAATAGAGACAGTAGATCTGGCTGGTATTTCCTTTATAATAGAGACAGTAGATCTAGCTGGTATTCATAATATAATAGATACGGTACATCTAGCTGGTCTGTCATAATAAAATAGAGACAGTAGATCTAGCTGGTCTATCAAATTATAATAGAGACGGTAGATCTAGCTGGTCCATCATAATATAATAGAGACAGTAGATCTAGCTGGTCTGTCATAATATAATTGAGACAGTAGATCTAGCTGGTCTGTCATAATATAATAGAGACTGTAGATCTAGCTGGTCTTTCATAATATAATAGAGACAGTAAATCTAGCTGGTCTGTCATAATATAATAAAGCCAGTAGATCTAGCTGGTCTGTCATAATATAAAAGAGACAGTAGATCTAGCTGGTCTGTCATAATATAACATAGACAGTAGATCTATCTGGTCTGTCATAATATAATAGAGACTGTAGATCTAGCTGGTCTGTCATAATATTGTAAAGACAGTAGATCTAGCTGGTCTGTCATAATATAATAGAGACAGTAGATCTAGCTGGTCTGTCATAATATAATAGAGACAGTAGATCTATCTGGTCTGTCATAATATAACATAGACGGTAGATTTATCTGGTCTGTCATATTATAATAGAGACAGTATATCTAGCTGGTATGTCATAATATAATAGAGACAGTAGATCTAGCTGGTATGTCATAATATAATAGAGACAGTAGATCGAGCTGGTCTGTCATAATATAAATGAGACAGTAGATCTAGCTGGTCTGTCATAATATAATAGAGACATTAGATATAGCTGGTCTGTCATAATATAAAAAAGACATAGAGACAGTACATCTAGCTGGTCTGTCAAAATATAATAGAGACAGTAGATCTGGCTGGTATTTCCTTTATAATAGAGACAGTAGATCTAGCTGGTATGTCATAATATAATAGATACGGTACATCTAGCTGGTCTGTCATAATAAAATAGAGACAGTAGATCTAGCTGGTCTATCAAATTATAATAGAGACGGTAGATCTAGCTGGTCCGTCATAATATAATAGAGACTGTAGATCTACCTGGTCTTTCATAATATAATAGAGACAGTAAATCTAGCTGGTCTGTCATAATATAATAAAGCCAGTCGATCTAGCTGGTCTGTCATAATATAATAGAGACAGTAGATCTAGCTGGTCTGTCATAATATAACATAGACAGTAGATCTATCTGGTCTGTCATAATATAATAGAGACTGTAGATCTAGCTGGTCTGTCATAATATTGTAAAGACAGTAGATCTAGCTGGTCTGTCATAATATAATAGAGACAGTAGATCTAGCTGGTCTGTCATAATATAATAGAGACAGTAGATCTATCTGGTCTGTCATGATATAACATAGACGGTAGATTTATCTGGTCTGTCATATTATAATAGAGACAGTATATCTAGCTGGTATGTCATAATATAATAGAGACAGTAGATCTAGCTGGTATGTCATAATATAATAGAGACAGTAGATCGAGCTGGTCTGTCATAATATAAATGAGACAGTAGATCTAGCTGGTCTGTCATAATATAATAGAGACAGTAGATGTAGCTGGTCTGTCATGATATAATAAAGACAGTAGATCTAGCTGGTCTGTCGTAATATAAATGAGACAGTAGAGCTAGCTGGTCTGTCATAATATAATAGAGACATTAGATATAGCTGGTCTGTCATAATATAAAAAAGACAGTAGATCTGGCTGGTATTTCCTTTATAATAGAGACAGTAGATCTAGCTGGTATGTCATAATATAATAGATACGGTACATCTAGCTGGTCTGTCATAATAAAATAGAGAGAGCAGATCTAGCTGGTCTATCAAATTATAATAGAGACGGTAGATCTAGCTGGTCTGTCATAAGATAATAGAGACAGTACATCTAGCTGGTCTGTAAAAATATAATAGAGACAGTAGATCTGGCTGGTATTTCCTTTATAATAGAGACAGTAGATCTAGTTGGTATGTCATAATATAATAGAGACAGTAGATCTAGCTGGTCTGTCATAATATAATTGAGACAGTAGATCTAGCTGGTCTGTCATAATATAATAGAGACTGTAGATCTACCTGGTCTTTCATAATATAATAGAGACAGTAAATCTAGCTGGTCTGTCATAATATAATAAAGCCAGTCGATCTAGCTGGTCTGTCATAATATAACATAGACAGTAGATCTATCTGGTCTGTCATAATATAATAGAGACAGTAGATCTAGCTGGTCTGTCATAATATAATAGAGACAGCAGATCTAGCTAGTCTGTCATAATATAAATGAGACAGTAGATCTAGCTAGTCTGTCATAATATAAATGAGACAGTAGATCTAGCTGGTCTGTCATAATATAATAGAGACAGTAGATCTAGCTTGTCTGTCATAATATAATAGAGAGTGCAGATCTAGCTGGTCTGTCATAATATAATAGAGACAGCAGATCTAGCTGGTCTGTCATAATATAATAGAGACAGCAGATCTAGTTGATCTATCATGATATAATAGAGACAGTAGATCTAGCTGGATTGTCATTATATAATAGAGACAGTAAATCTAGCTAGTGTGTCATAATATAATAGAGACAGTAAATCTAGCTGGTTTGTCATAATATAATAGATACAGTAGATCTGGCTGGTCTGTCAGAATATAATTGAGTCAGTAGATCTAGCTGGTCTGTCATATTATAATAGAGACAGCAAAATCTAGCTGGTCTGTCATAATATAATAGAGACAGCAGATCTAGCTGGTCTGTCATAATAAAATAGAGACTGTAGATCTAGCTGGTCTTTCATAATATAATAGAGACAGTAAATCTAGCTGGTCTGTCATAATATAATAAAGCCAGTAGATCTAGCTGGTCTGTCATAATATAATAGAGACAGTAGATCTAGCTGGTATGTCATAATATAATAGAGCCAGTAGATCTATCTGGTCTGTCATAATATAATAGAGACAGTAGATCTAGCTGGTATGTCATAATACAATAGAGACAATAGATCTAGCTGGTCTGTCATAATATAATAGAGACAGTAGATCTAGCTGGTCTGTCATTATAATAGAGACAGAAGATCTAACTGGTCTGTCATAATATAATAGACACAGTAGATCTAGTTGGTCTATCATGATATAATAGAGACAGTAGATCTAGCTGGATTGTCATTATATAATAGAGACAGTAAATCTAGCTAGTGTGTCATAATATAATAGAGACAGTAAATCTAGCTGGTATGTCATAATATAATAGATACAGTAGATCTGGCGGGTCTGTCAGAATATAATTGAGTCAGTAGATCTAGCTGGTCTGTCATATTATAATAGAGACAGCAGATCTAGCTGGTCTGTCATAATATAATAGAGACAGCAGATCTAGCTGGTCTGTCATAATATAGTAAAGACAGTAGATCTAGCTGGTCTGTCATAATATAATAGAGACAGCAGATCTTGCTAGTCTGTCATAATATAAATGAGACAGTAGATCTAGCTGGTCTGTCATAATATAATAGAGACAGTAGATCTAGCTTGTATGTCATAATATAATAGAGAGTGCAGATCTAGCTGGTCTGTCATAATATAATAGAGACAGCAGATCTAGCTGGTCTGTCATAATATAATAGAGACAGTAGATCTAGCTGGTATGTCATAATATAATAGAGCCAGTAGATCTAGCTGGTCTGTCATAATATAATAGAGACAGTAGATCTAGCTGGTCTGTCATAATACAATAGAGACAGAAGATTATCTGGTCTGTCATACTATAATAGAGAAAGTAGATCCATCTGGTCTGTCATTTTATAATAGAGACATTAGATCTATTTGGTCTGTCATAATATAATAGAGACAGTAGATCTATTTGGTCTGTCATAATATAATAGAGACAGTAGATCGAGCTGGTCTGTCATTATAATAGAGACAGTAGATCTAGCTGGTCTGTCATAATATAATAGACACAGTAGATCTAGTTGGTCTATCATGATATAATAGAGACAGTAAATCTAGCTAGTGTGTCATAATTTAATAGAGACAGTAAATCTAGCTGGTATGTCATAATATAATAGATACAGTAGATCTGGCTGGTCTGTCAGAATATAATTGAGTCAGTAGATCTAGCTGGTCTGTCATATTATAATAGAGACAGTAGATCTAGCTGGTCTGTCATAATATAACATAGACATTAGATCTATCTGGTCTGTCATAATAAAATGGAGACAGTAGATCTAGCTGGTCTGTCAAAATATAATAGAGACAGTAGATCTGGCTGGTATTTCCTTTATAATAGAGACAGTAGATCTAGCTGGTATGTCATAATATAATAGATACGGTACATCTAGCTGGTCTGTCATAATAAAATAGAGACAGTAGATCTAGCTGGTCTATCAAATTATAATAGAGACGGTAGATCTAGCTGGTCCGTCATAATATAATAGAGACAGTAGATCTAGCTGGTCTGTCATAATATAATTGAGACAGTAGATCTAGCTGGTCTGTCATAATATAATAGAGACTGTAGATCTAGCTGGTCTTTCATAATATAATAGAGACAGTAAATCTAGCTGGTCTGTCATAATATAATAAAGCCAGTAGATCTAGCTGGTCTGTCATAATATATTAGAGACAGTAGATCTAGCTGGTCTGTCATAATATAACATAGACAGTAGATCTATCTGGTCTGTCATAATATAATAGAGACTGTAGATCTAGCTGGTCTGTCATAATATAGTAAAGACAGTAGATCTAGCTGGTCTGTCATAATATAATAGAGACAGCAGATCTAGCTAGTCTGTCATAATATAAATGAGACAGTAGATCTAGCTGGTCTGTCATAATATAATAGAGACAGTAGATCTAGCTTGTCTGTCATAATATAATAGAGACAGTAGATCTTGCTGGTCTGTCATTATAATAGAGACAGAAGATTATCTGGTCTGTCATAATATAATAGAGACAGTAGATCTATCTGGTCTGTCATTTTATAATAGAGACATTAGATCTATTTGGTCTGTCATAATATAATAGAGACAGTAGATCTATTTGGTCTGTCATAATATAATAGAGACAGTAGATCTAGCTGGTCTGTCATTATAATAGAGACAGAAAATGATCTGGTCTGTCATAATATAATAGAGACAGTAGATCTAGCTGGTCTGTCATATTATAATAGAGACAGTAGATCTAGCTGGTCTGTCATAATATAATAGACACAGTAGATCTAGTTGGTCTATCATGATATAATAGAGACAGTAAATCTAGCTAGTATGTCATAATATAATAGAGACAGTAAATCTAGCTGGTATGTCATATTATAATAGAGACAGTAGATCTAGCTGGTCTGTCATAATATAATAGAGAGTGTAGATCTAGCTGGTCTATCATAATATAAATGAGACACTAGATATAGCTGGTCTGTCATAATATAAATGAGACAGTAGATCTAGCTGGTCTGTCATAATATAATAGAGACAGTAGATCTAGCTGGTCTGTCAAAATATAATAGAGACAGTAGATCTAGCTGGTCTGTCATAATATAACATAGACAGTAGATCTAGCTGGTCTGTCATAATATAATAGAGACATAGAGACAGTAGATCTAGCTGGTCTGTCATAATATAATAGAGACAGTAGATCTAGCTTGTCTGTCATAATATAATAGAGACAGTAGATCTAGCTGGTCTGTCATTATAATAGAGACAGAAGATTATCTGGTCTGTCATAATATAATAGAGACAGTAGATCTATCTGGTCTGTCATTTTATAATAGAGACATTAGATCTATTTGGTCTGTCATAATATAATAGAGACAGTAGATCTATTTGGTCTGTCATAATATAATAGAGACAGTAGATCTAGCTGGTCTGTCATTATAATAGAGACAGAAGATTATCTGGTCTGTCATAATATAATAGAGACAGTAGATCTAGCTGGTCTGTCATATTATAATAGAGACAGTAGATCTAGCTGGTCTGTCATAATATAATAGACACAGTAGATCTAGTTGGTCTATCATGATATAATAGAGACAGTAAATCTAGCTAGTATGTCATAATATAATAGAGACAGTAAATCTAGCTGGTATGTCATAACATAATAGATACAGTAGATCTGGCTGGTCTGTCAGAATATAATAGAGTCAGTAGATCTAGCTGGTCTGTCATATTATAATAGAGACAGTAGATCTAGCTGGTCTGTCATAATATAATAGAGAGTGTAGATCTAGCTGGTCTATCATAATATAAATGAGACACTAGATATAGCTGGTCTGTCATAATATAAATGAGCCAGTAGATCTAGCTGGTCTGTCATAATATAATAGAGACAATAGATCTAGCTGGTCTGTCAAAATATAATAGAGACAGTAGATCTAGCTGGTCTGTCATAATATAACATAGACAGTAGATCTAGCTGGTCTGTAATAATATAACAGACAGTAGATCTAGCTGGTCTGTCATAATATAATAGAGACATAGAGACAGTAGATCTAGCTGGTCTGTCATAATATAATAGAGACAGTAGATCTATTTGGTCTGTCATAATATAATAGAGACAGTAGATCTAGCTGGTCTGTCATTATAATAGAGACAGAAGATTATCTGGTCTGTCATAATATAATAGAGACAGTAGATCTAGCTGGTCTGTCATATTATAATAGAGACAGTAGATCTAGCTGGTCTGTCATAATATAATAGACACAGTAGATCTAGTTGGTCTATCATGATATAATAGAGACAGTAAATCTAGCTAGTATGTCATAATATAATAGAGACAGTAAATCTAGCTGGTATGTCATAACATAATAGATACAGTAGATCTGGCTGGTCTGTCAGAATATAATAGAGTCAGTAGATCTAGCTGGTCTGTCATATTATAATAGAGACAGTAGATCTAGCTGGTCTGTCATAATATAATAGAGAGTGTAGATCTAGCTGGTCTATCATAATATAAATGAGACACTAGATATAGCTGGTCTGTCATAATATAAATGAGACAGTAGATCTAGCTGGTCTGTCATAATATAATAGAGACAGTAGATCTAGCTGGTCTGTCAAAATATAATAGAGACAGTAGATCTAGCTGGTCTGTCATAATATAACATAGACAGTAGATCTAGCTGGTCTGTAATAATATAACAGACAGTAGATCTAGCTGGTCTGTCATAATATAATAGAGACATAGAGACAGTAGATCTAGCTGGTCTGTCATAATATAATAGAGACAGTAGATCTAGCTGGTCTGTCATAATATAGTAAAGACAGTAGATCTAGCTGGTCTGTCATAATATAATAGAGTATGTAGATCTAGCTGGTCTTTTATAATATAATAGAGACAGTAAATCTAGCTGGTCTGTCATAATATAATAAAGCCAGTAGATCTAGCTGGTCTGTCATAATATAATAGAGACAGTAGATCTAGCTGGTCTGTCATAATATAACATAGACAGTAGATCTATCTGGTCTGTCATAATATAATAGAGACTGTAGATCTAGCTGGTCTGTCATAATATAGGAAAGACAGTAGATCTAGCTGGTCTGTCATAATATAATAGAGACAGCAGATCTAGCTAGTCTGTCATAATATAAATGAGACAGTAGATCTAGCTGGTCTGTCATAATATAATAGAGACAGTAGATCTAGCTTGTCTGTCATAATATAATAGAGACTGCAGATCTAGCTGGTCTGTCATAATATAATAGAGACAGCAGATCTAACTGGTCTGTCATAATATAATAGAGACTGTAGATCTAGCTGGTCTTTCATAATATAATAGAGACAGTAAATCTAGCTGGTCTGTCATAATATAATAAAGCCAGTAGATCTAGCTGGTCTGTCATAATATAATAGAGACAGTAGATCTAGCTGGTCTGTCATAATATAATAGAGAAAGCAGATCTAGCTAGTCTGTCATAATATAAATGAGACAGTAGATCTAGCTGGTCTGTCATAATATAATAGAGACAGTAGATCTAGCTTGTCTGTCATAATATAATAGAGACTGCAGATCTAGCTGGTCTGTCATAATATAATAGAGCCAGCAGATCTAACTGGTCTGTCATAATATAATAGAGACAGCAGATCTAGCTGGTCTGTCATAATATAATAGAGACAGTAGATCTAGTTGGTATGTCATAATATAATTGAGACAGTAGATCTAGCTGGTCTGTCATAATATAATAGAGACTGTAGATCTAGCTGGTCTTTCATAATATAATAGAGACAGTAAATCTAGCTGGTCTGTCATAATATAATAAAGCCAGTAGATCTAGCTGGTCTGTCTAAATATAATAGAGACAGTAGATCTAGCTGGTCTGTCATTATAATAGAGACAGAAGATTATCTGGTCTGTCATAATATAATAGAGACAGTAGATCTAGCTGGTCTGTCATATTATAATAGAGACCGTAGATCTAGCTGGTCTGTCATAATATAATAGACACAGTAGATCTAGTTGGACTATCATGATATAATAGAGACAGTAGATCTAGCTGGTTTGTCATAATATAATAGAGACAGTAAATCTAGCTAGTATGTCATAATATAATAGAGACAGTAAATCTAGCTGGTATGTCATAATATAATAGATACAGTAGATCTGGCTGGTCTGTCAGAATATAATAGAGAGTGTAGATCTAGCTGGTCTATCATAATTTAAATGAGACACTAGATATAGCTGGTCTGTCATAATATAAATGAGACAGTAGATCTAGCTGGTCTGTCATAATATAATAGAGACAGTAGATCTAGCTGGTCTGTCAAAATATAATAGAGACAGTAGATCTAGCTGGTCTGTCATAATATAAAATAGACAGTAGATCTAGCTGGTCTGTAATAATATAACAGACAGTAGATCTAGCTGGTCTGTCATAATATAATAGAGACATAGAGACAGTAGATCTAGCTGGTCTGTCATAATATAATAGAGACAGTAGATCTAGCTGGTCTGTCATAATATAGTAAAGACAGTAGATCTAGCTGGTCTGTCATAATATAATAGAGACTGTAGATCTAGCTGGTCTTTTATAATATAATAGAGACAGTAAATCTAGCTGGTCTGTCATAATATAATAAAGCCAGTAGATCTAGCTGGTCTGTCATAACATAATAGAGACAGTAGATCTAGCTGGTCTGTCATAATATAACATAGACAGCAGATCTATCTGGTCTGTCATAATATAATAGAGACTGTAGATCTAGCTGGTCTGTCATAATATAGGAAAGACAGTAGATCTAGCTGGTCTGTCATAATATAATAGAGACAGCAGATCTAGCTAGTCTGTCATAATATAAATGAGACAGTAGATCTAGCTGGTCTGTCATAATATAATAGAGACAGTAGATCTAGCTTGTCTGTCATAATATAATAGAGATTGCAGATCTAGCTGGTCTGTCATAATATAATAGAGACAGCAGATCTAGCTGGTCTGTCATAATATAATAGAGAAAGCAGATCTAGCTGGTCTGTCATAATATAATAGAGACAGTAGATCTAGTTGGTATGTCATAATATAATAGAGCCAGTAGATCTAGCTGGTCTGTCATAATATAATAGAGACAGTAGATCTAGCTGGTCTGTCATTATACAATAGAGACAATAGATCTAACTGGTCTGTCATCATATAATACAGACAGTAGATCTAGCTGGTCTGTCATTATAATAGAGACAGAATATTATCTGGTCTGTCATAATATAATAGAGACAGTAGATCTAGCTGGTTTGTCATAATATAATAGAGACAGTAAATCTAGCTAGTATGTCATAATATAATAGAGACAGTAAATCTAGCTGGTATGTCATAATATAATAGATACAGTAGATCTGGCTGGTCTGTCAGAATATAATAGAGTCAGTAGATCTAGCTGGTCTGTCATATTATAATAGAGACAGTAGATCTAGCTGGTCTGTCATAATATAATAGAGAGTGTAGATCTAGCTGGTCTATCATAATATAAATGAGACACTAGATATAGCTGGTCTGTCATAATATAAATGAGACAGTAGATCTAGCTGGTCTGTCATAATATAATAGAGACAGTATATCTAGCTGGTCTGTCAAAATATAATAGAGACAGTAGATCTAGCTGGTCTGTCATAATATAACATAGACAGTAGATCTAGCTGGTCTGTAATAATATAACAGACAGTAGATCTAGCTGGTCTGTCATAATATAATAGAGACATAGAGACAGTAGATCTAGCTGGTCTGTCATAATATAATAGAGACAGTAGATCTAGCTGGTCTGTCATAATATAGTAAAGACAGTAGATCTAGCTGGTCTGTCATAATATAATAGAGTATGTAGATCTAGCTGGTATTTTATAATATAATAGAGACAGTAAATCTAGCTGGTCTGTCATAATATAATAAAGCCAGTAGATCTAGCTGGTCTGTCATAATATAATAGAGACAGTAGATCTAGCTGGTCTGTCATAATATAACATAGACAGTAGATCTATCTGGTCTGTCATAATATAATAGAGACTGTAGATCTAGCTGGTCTGTCATAATATAGGAAAGACAGTAGATCTAGCTGGTCTGTCATAATATAATAGAGACAGCAGATCTAGCTAGTCTGTCATAATATAAATGAGACAGTAGATCTAGCTGGTCTGTCATAATATAATAGAGACAGTAGATCTAGATTGTCTGTCATAATATAATAGAGACTGCAGATCTAGCTGGTTTGTCATAATATAATAGAGACAGCAGATCTAACTGGTCTGTCATAATATAATAGAGACAGCAGATCTAGCTGGTCTGTCATAATATAATAGAGACAGTAGATCTAGTTGGTATGTCATAATATAATTGAGACAGTAGATCTAGCTGGTCTGTCATAATATAATAGAGACTGTAGATCTAGCTGGTCTTTCATAATATAATAGAGACAGTAAATCTAGCTGGTCTGTCATAATATAATAAAGCCAGTAGATCTAGCTGGTCTGTCATAATATAATAGAGACAGTAGATCTAGCTGGTCTGTCATAATATAACATAGACAGTAGATCTATCTGGTCTGTCATAATATAATAGAGACTGTAGATCTAGCTGGTCTGTCATAATATAGTAAAGACAGTAGATCTAGCTGGTCTGTCATAATATAATAGAGACAGCAGATCTAGCTAGTCTGTCATAATATAAATGAGACAGTAGATCTAGCTGGTCTGTCATAATATAATAGAGACAGTAGATCTAGCTGGTCTGTCATAATATAATAGAGACAGTAGATCTAGCTTGTCTGTCATAATATAATAGAGACTGCAGATCTAGCTGGTCTGACATAATATAATAGAGACAGCAGATCTAACTGGTCTATCATAATATAATAGAGACAGCAGATCTAGCTGGTCTGTCATAATATAATAGAGACAGTAGATCTAGTTGGTATGTCATAATATAATTTAGACAGTAGATCTAGCTGGTCTGTCATAATATAATAGAGACTGTAGATCTAGCTGGTCTTTCATAATATAATAGAGACAGTAAATCTAGCTGGTCTGTCATAATATAATAAAGCCAGTAGATCTAGCTGGTCTGTCATAATATAATAGAGACAGTAGATCTAGCTGGTCTGTCATAATATAACATAGACAGTAGATCTATCTGGTCTGTCATAATATAATAGAGACTGTAGATCTAGCTGGTCTGTCATAATATAGTAAAGACAGTAGATCTAGCTGGTCTGGCATAATATAATAGATACAGCAGATCTAGCTAGTCTGTCATAATATAAATGAGACAGTAGATCTAGCTGGTCTGTCATAATATAATAGAGACAGTAGATCTAGCTTGTCTGTCATAATATAATAGAGACAGTAGATCTAGCTGGTCTGTCATTATAATAGAGACAGAAGATTATCTGGTCTGTCATAATATAATAGAGACAGTAGATCTATCTGGTCTGTCATTTTATAATAGAGACATTAGATCTATTTGGTCTGTCATAATATAATAGAGACAGTAGATCTATTTGGTCTGTCATAATATAATAGAGACAGTAGATCTAGCTGGTCTGTCATTATAATAGAGACAGAAGATTATCTGGTCTGTCATAATATAATAGAGACAGTAGATCTAGCTGGTCTGTCATTATAATAGAGACAGAAGATTATCTGGTCTGTCATAATATAATAGAGACAGTAGATCTAGCTGGTCTGTCATATTATAATAGAGACAGTAGATCTAGCTGGTCTGTCATAATATAATAGACACAGTAGATCTAGTTGGTCTATCATGATATAATAGAGACAGTAGATCTAGCTGGTTTGTCATAATATAATAGAGACAGTAAATCTAGCTAGTATGTCATAATATAATAGAGACAGTAAAT
>NC_143039.1:6255000-6267500 GCF_057628025.1 Oncorhynchus mykiss | reverse complement strand
TCCTCTCTCCTCCTTTCTCCTTCCCCTCTTCCCTTCCCTTCCCCTCTCTCCTCTCTCTCTACATCCCCTCTCTCCTCTCTCTTCCTTTCTCCTCTCCCCTCCCCTTGTCTCCTTCCCCTCTCCCCCCTCTCTATCCTCTCTCCGCCTCTCTCCTCTCCAGTCTCTGTTGGTGTTGTCCCCTCCTCAGATGGACAGGGTGGTTCTGAAGAGGAAGATGTTCAGCCCAGTACCTCCAAGTCCTCCGGACACACAACCCTGTAACCCAAACTCTTTCCAGCCCCAGACAGAGCCTGTAGACCTGTCCACCAGCAGCTCCAGGACATCTCCGACATCCACAGGAGTCTCCCTGTGTCCCCTACCGTCCACCTCCATCACCAAGCCTTCCTCATCATCATCCTCCTCCTCTGTCATTACGTATGTCCCAAAGACTCCTGCTATATCAGCGGCAGGTCCCGGCATGAGAGTCCTTTGTAGTTATGTCAGAGAGTACCTCCTCACACCCCTCTCCTCCAGCCCCGCCCCTCTTCAGGCCCACCGTACGCCCGTAGTGGTACGGCCCACACCCCTCTCCTCCAGCCCCGCCACTCTTCAGGCCCACCGTACACCCGTAGTGGTATGGCCCACACCCCTCTCCTCCAGCCCCGCCTCTCTTCAGGCCCACCGTACGCCCGTAGTGGTACGGCCCACACCCCTGCTCTACACCCACCCAGCACACAGTGGTGACGGCCAGGATGATGAGCTGCCGACAACGAGACTGGACAGTGTGACAGAGATGGGACGGGCTGTAACCAGAGTGGGTCATGAGTGAGTACAGAGATGGGACAGGTTGTTACCAGAGTGGGTCAGGACTCACTACAGAGATGGGACAGGTTGTTACCAGAGTGGGTCAGGACTCACTACAGAGATGGGACAGGTTATAACCAGAGTGGGTCAGGACTGACTACAGAGATGGGACAGGTTGTAACCAGAGTGGGTCAGGACTGACTACAGAGATGGGACAGGTTGTTACCAGAGTGGGTCATGAGTGAGTACAGAGATGGGACAGGTTATAACCAGAGTGGGTCAGGACTCACTACAGAGATGGGACAGGTTGTTAACAGAGTGGGTCAGGACTGACTACAGAGATGGGACAGGTTGTTACCAGAGTGGGTCAGGACTGACTACAGAGATGGGACAGGTTATAACCAGAGTGGGTCAGGACTCACTACAGAGATGGGACAGGTTGTTACCAGAGTGGGTCAGGACTGACTACAGAGATGGGACAGGTTGTAACCAGAGTGGGTCAGGACTGACTACAGAGATGGGACAGGTTGTTAACAGAGTGGGTCAGGACTGACTACAGAGATGGGACAGGTTGTTAACAGAGTGGGTCAGGACTGACTACAGAGATGGGACAGGTTGTTACCAGAGTGGGTCAGGACTGACTACAGAGATGGGACAGGTTGTTAACAGAGTGGGTCAGGACTGACTACAGAGATGGGACAGGTTGTTAACAGAGTGGGTCAGGACTGACTACAGAGATGGGACAGGTTGTAACCAGAGTGGGTCAGGACTGACTACAGAGATGGGACAGGTTGTAACCAGAGTGGGTCAGGACTGACTACAGAGATGGGACAGGTTGTTACCAGAGTGGGTCAGGACTGACTACAGAGATGGGACAGGTTGTTAACAGAGTGGGTCAGGACTGACTACAGAGATGGGACAGGTTGTAACCAGTGTGGGTCAGGACTCACTACAGAGATGGGACAGGTTGTAACCAGAGTGGGTCAGGACTCACTACAGAGATGGGACAGGTTGTTACCAGAGTGGGTCAGGACTGACTACAGAGATGGGACAGGTTGTTAACAGAGTGGGTCAGGACTGACTACAGAGATGGGACAGGTTGTTAACAGAGTGGGTCAGGACTGACTACAGAGATGGGACAGGTTGTTACCAGAGTGGGTCAGGACTGACTACAGAGATGGGACAGGTTGTTACCAGAGTGGGTCAGGACTGACTACAGAGACGGGACAGGTTGTTAACAGAGTGGGTCAGGACTGACTACAGAGATGGGACAGGTTGGGTGGGAGTGGGTCAGGACTGACTACAGAGATGGGACAGATTGTTACCAGAGTGGGTCAGGACTGACTACAGAGATGGGACAGGTTGTTAACAGAGTGGGTCAGGACTGACTACAGAGATGGGACAGGTTGTTAACAGAGTGGGTCAGGACTGACTACAGAGATGGGACAGGTTGTTACCAGAGTGGGTCAGGACTGACTACAGAGATGGGACAGGTTGTAACCAGAGTGGGTCAGGGCTGACTACAGAGATGGGACAGGTTGTTAACAGAGTGGGTCAGGACTGACTACAGAGATGGGCCAGGTTGTAACCAGAGTGGGTCAGGACTGACTACAGAGATGGGACAGGTTGTTACCAGAGTGGGTCAGGACTGACTACAGAGATGGGACAGGTTGTTAACAGAGTGGGTCAGGACTGACTACAGAGATGGGACAGGTTGTTAACAGAGTGGGTCAGGTCTGACTACAGAGATGGGACAGGTTGTTACCAGAGTGGGTCAGGACTGACTACAGAGATGGGCCAGGTTGTTAACAGAGTGGGTCAGGACTGACTACAGAGATGGGCCAGGTTGTAACCAGAGTGGGTCAGGACTGACTACAGAGATGGGACAGGTTGTTACCAGAGTGGGTCAGGACTGACTACAGAGATGGGCCAGGTTGTTACCAGAGTAGTTCAGGACTGACTACAGAGATGGGCCAGGTTGTTAACAGAGTGGGTCAGGACTGACTACAGAGATGGGACAGGTTGTTACCAGAGTGGGTCAGGACTGACTACAGAGATGGGCCAGGTTGTTACCAGAGTAGTTCAGGACTGACTACAGAGATGGGCCAGGTTGTAACCAGAGTGGGTCAGGACTGACTACAGAGATGGGACAGGTTGTTAACAGAGTAGTTCAGGACTGGGTCTATTCCTCCTCTTCACTTGATCACAGGACTCCATCTAGTGGCCAAACAGAAGAGAAAATACCTTTCAAATGCATTGAAACAGTCTAGAAACGACCAATAGGAGACAGCAACACAGTTCATTGATAAATAGTAGGATAAAATGGGATACAACGTGTTGTAATGACTGATTGATTGATTGATTGATTGAATGATTGATTGAATGATTGATTTATTGATTGATTGATTGGATGATTGAATGATTGATTGATTGATTGAATGATTGATTGATTGATTTATTGATTTGAATGATTGATTGAATGATTGATTGAATGATTGATTTATTGATTGATTGATTTATTGATTGATTTATTGATTGATTTATTGATTGATTTATTGATTTATTGATTTATTGATTGATTGATTGAATGATTGATTGATTGATAGATTGATTGATTAATTGTGTTGCAGCTCCATGTTAGCCGGTGGTATCCAGAGCATGCGAGTAGGTCATGTGACCAGGTCAGAGGTCAGGGGGCGTGTCCGTAGGAGTGTCCACAGGTGTGAGTTTTACGGCTGTAACAAGGAGTACACCAAGAGTTCCCACCTCAAGGCCCACAGACGCACACACACAGGCAGGTCACACACACACACACACACACACACACACACACAGGTAGGTCACACACACACGCACAAACACACACACACACACACACTCCCCTTTCTATCTGTCCTCCACCATTCTTCTATCTGATTCCTTCTCTCTCCTTCTCTATGACTGACCCTGTAAAAAAACACATGACACTGCACCTATCACCTAACACCTATCACCTATCACCTATCACCTAACACCTATCACCTATCACCTATCACCTAACACCTATCACCTATCACCTATCACCTATCACCTAACACCTAACACCTAACACCTATCACCTATCACCTATCGCCTATCACCTAACACCTATCACCTAACACCTATCACCTATCACAAATCACCTAACACCTATCACCTATCACCTAACACCTATCACCTATCACCTAACACCTATCACCTAACACCTAACACCTATCACAAATCACCTATCACCTAACACCTATCACCTATCACCTATCACCTATCACCTAACACCTATCACCTATCAACTATCACCTATCACCTATCACCTATCACCTAACACCTATCACCTATCACCTAACACCTATCACCTATCACCTAACACCTATCACCTATCACCTATCACCTAACACCTATCACCTATCACCTAACACCTAACACCTATCACCTATCACCTATCACCTAACACCTATCACCTATCACCTAACACCTATCACCTATCACCTATCACCTATCACCTAACACCTATCACCTATCACCTATCACCTAACACCTATCACCTATCACCTATCACCTAACACCTAACACCTATCACCTAACACCTATCACCTATCACCTAACACCTATCACCTAACACCTAACACCTAACACCTATCACCTATCACCTATCACCTATCACCTAACACCTAACACCTATCACCTAACACCTAACACCTATCACCTATCACCTAACACCTAACACCTATCCGGTGTGTGTGACAGTAAAAATCATAATCTATCTTCTCTGTCCCAGGTGAGAAGCCGTACAAGTGCACGTGGGACGGGTGCACGTGGTATTTTGCCCGTTCTGACGAGCTGACCCGCCATCACAGGAAACACACGGGGGTGAAGCCCTTCAGGTGTGGCGACTGTCAACGCTCCTTTTCCCGCTCAGATCACCTGGCCCTGCACAGACGCAGACACACACTGATCTGAGGAGGGAGGGAGGGAGGGAGGGAGGGAGGGAGGGAGGGAGGGAGGGAGGGAGGGAGGGACGGACGGACGGACGGACGGACGGACGGACAGACAGACACTGATCTGAGGAGGGACGGACGGACGGACGGACGGACGGACGGACGGACGGACGGACGGACAGACAGACAGACAGACACTGATCTGAGGAGGGACGGACGGACGGACGGACGGACGGACAGACGGACGGACGGACGGACGGACGGACAGACAGACAGACAGACACTGATCTGAGGAGGGATGGACAGACACACAGAGCAGCAGACAGACACTGATCTGAGGAGGGATGGACAGACACACAGAGCAGCAGACAGACACTTAGACAAACAGTAGATGGACTGTTGTAGCCTACAAGGGTATCGATGAGTCAGTAGACAGAAGTAGATCCACTAAGACTGAGAACTTCATTCAACATGTTTTAAACTCGGATTGAAAGAACAAGAGTGTCCAAGTACCAAAATGTTCTGTCAAATGTATTTTATTCTGTTTTCCATACAAATTAAATTGTGAATTAAACGTATACTACAATACATGTGTCAAATGTTAAAATTATATTAATTTATTCATTTATTGTACTATAATCTCTGAATTCTCTTAATTACATTTCAAAGAATATATAATTTATGTTCTGAGAAATCACAGTGAGAAGAAAACATATATATATATATATATATCCACTAGGGGGCAGCATATTCTATATATATATCCACTAGGGGGCAGCAGATTATATATATATCCACTAGGGGGCAGCAGATTCTATATATATCCACTAGGGGGCAGCAGATTCTATATATATCCACTAGGGGGCAGCAGATTATATATATATCCACTAGGGGGCAGCAGATTATATATATATCCACTAGGAGACAGCAGATTATATATATATCCACTAGGGGGCAGCAGATTCTATATATATCCACTAGGGTGCAGCAGATTCTATATATATCCACTAGGAGACAGCAGATTATATATATATCCACTAGGGGGCAGCAGATTATATATATATCCACTAGGGGGCAGCAGATTCTATATATATCCACTAGGGGGCTGCAGATTCTATATATATCCACTAGGAGACAGCAGATTATATATATATCCACTAGGGGGCAGCAGATTATATATATATCCACTAGGAGACAGCAGATTATATATATATCCACTAGGGGGCAGCAGATTATATATATATCCACTAGGAGACAGCAGATTATATATGTATATCCACTAGGGGGCAGCAGATTATATATATATCCACTAGGAGACAGCAGATTATATATATATCCACTAGGGGGCAGCAGATTCTATATATATCCACTAGGAGACAGCAGATTATATATATATCCACTAGGGGGCAGCAGATTCTATATATATCCACTAGGGGGCAGCAGATTATATATATATCCACTAGGGGGCAGCAGATTATATATATATCCACTAGGGTGCAGCAGATTCTATATATATCCACTAGGGGGCAGTATATTATATATATATCCACTAGGGGGCAGCAGATTATATATATATCCACTAGGGGGCAGTATATTATATATATATCCACTAGGGGGCTGCAGATTATATATATATCCACTAGGGGGCAGCAGATTATATATATATCCACTAGGGGGCAGCAGATTCTATATATATCCACTAGGAGACAGCAGATTATATATATATCCACTAGGGGGCAGCAGATTCTATATATATCCACTAGGGGGCAGTATATTATATATATATCCACTAGGGGGCAGCAGATTATATATATATCCACTAGGGGGCAGCAGATTCTATATATATCCACTAGGGGGCAGTATATTATATATATATCCACTAGGGGGCAGCAGATTATATATATATCCACTAGGGGGCAGCAGATTCTATATATATCCACTAGGGGGCAGTATATTATATATATATCCACTAGGAGACAGCAGATTATATATATATCCACTAGGGGGCAGTATATTATATATATATCCACTAGGGGGCAGCAGATTATATATATATCCACTAGGAGACAGCAGATTATATATGTATATCCACTAGGGGGCAGCAGATTATATATATATCCACTAGGAGACAGCAGATTATATATATATCCACTAGGGGGCAGCAGATTCTATATATATCCACTAGGAGACAGCAGATTATATATATATCCACTAGGGGGCAGCAGATTCTATATATATCCACTAGGGGGCAGCAGATTATATATATATCCACTAGGGGGCAGCAGATTATATATATATCCACTAGGGTGCAGCAGATTCTATATATATCCACTAGGGGGCAGTATATTATATATATATCCACTAGGGGGCAGCAGATTATATATATATCCACTAGGGGGCAGTATATTATATATATATCCACTAGGGGGCTGCAGATTATATATATATCCACTAGGGGGCAGCAGATTATATATATATCCACTAGGGGGCAGCAGATTCTATATATATCCACTAGGAGACAGCAGATTATATATATATCCACTAGGGGGCAGCAGATTCTATATATATCCACTAGGGGGCAGTATATTATATATATATCCACTAGGGGGCAGCAGATTATATATATATCCACTAGGGGGCAGCAGATTCTATATATATCCACTAGGGGGCAGTATATTATATATATATCCACTAGGGGGCAGCAGATTATATATATATCCACTAGGGGGCAGCAGATTCTATATATATCCACTAGGGGGCAGTATATTATATATATATCCACTAGGAGACAGCAGATTATATATATATCCACTAGGGGGCAGTATATTATATATATATCCACTAGGGGGCAGCAGATTATATATATATATCCACTAGGGGGCAGCAGTTCCCTATTTTAAAAAACATGGGCCTCCAACTCTGGTATTGGTGAGGGACATGCAGGCTTTTCTTCCAACCCAGCACTAACACACCTCATTTAAATAATCAACTGTCTTAATGATCTTCAATCTAGCTTTTCTAGACTAATTTTCATTTAATCGAAGGTGAAGGAAGAGAGATGTTTAACTGGTATCTATCTAGAGGGGAAGGAGGAGAGATGTTTAACTAGTATCTATCTAGAGGGGAAGGAGGCAGAGCGAAAGATTTTTACCTTGTCAGCTTGGGGAATTGATCTTGCAACCTTTCGGTTACTAGTCCAACGCTCTAACCACTAGGCTACGCTGCCGCCCCAACTAGAGGGATAGAGAGAGAAGAGAGAGAGGGAGAGAGAGGGATGTAACTATCACTCTGACTGACATGCAGGCTTTTCTTCCAACCCAGCACTAACACACCTCATTTAAATAATCAACTGTCTTAATGATCTTCAATCTAGCTTTTCTAGACTAATTTTCATTTAATCGAAGGTGAAGGAAGAGAGATGTTTAACTGGTATCTATCTAGAGGGGAAGGAGGAGAGATGTTTAACTAGTATCTATCTAGAGGGGAAGGAGGCAGAGCGAAAGATTTTTACCTTGTCAGCTTGGGGAATTGATCTTGCAACCTTTCGGTTACTAGTCCAACACTCTAACCACTAGGCTACGCTGCCGCCCCAACTAGAGGGATAGAGAGAGAAGAGAGAGAGGGAGAGAGAGGGATATAACTATCTCTCTGACTGTGGTTGAGAGAAACAGAGAGAGAGAGAGAGATACTGTTAATTTTTATTGTTTTTCACTTTATATATTAACTTTATATATTATCTACCTCACTTGCTTTGGCAATGTTAACACATGTTTCCCATGCCAATAAAGCCCTTGAATTGAATTGAAGTGAATTGAGAGAGAGAGAGAGAGAGAGAGAGAGATAGAGAGAGAGAGAGAGAGAGAGAGAGAGAGAGAGAGAGAGAGAGAGAGAGAGAGAGAGAGAGAGAGAGAGAGAGAGAGAGAGAGAGAGAGAGAGATGTGTATGTGTAATGTTTATTGTTAATTTTTATTGTTTATTTCACTTTTGTAAATTATCTACCTCACTTGCTTTGGCAATGTTAACACATGTTTCTCATGCCAATACAGCCCCTTGCATTTAATTTAATTGAGAGAGAGAGACAGAGAAACAGAGAGACACAGAGAGAGAGAAACAGAGAGAGAAACAGAGAGAGAAACAGAGACACAGAGAGAAAGAAACAGAGAGAAAGAAACAGAGAGAGGAACAGAGAGACACAGAGAGACACAGAGAGAGAAACAGAGACACAGAGAGAGAGAAACAGAGAGAGAAACAGAGAGACACAGAGAGACACAGAGAGAGAGAAACAGAGAGAGAAACAGAGAGACACAGAGAGACACAGAGAGAGAGAAACAGAGAGACAGAGAGAGAGAGAGTCGTGCCAAAGGAAATAAAGAACAAGTTTTTGTTTCTTGGGAATGTCTTGTCAACAAAGCTTCTCTTCTGTGGTGGTGTGGTGAGCCCAGGGGTTCCACTCTCGTGTTTGGATTGTGTGTGTGCCTGCATGCGCGCGCGTGTGTGTTTTGATTGTAACACCAGAACTGATAGTAATAACAGTACACTGCCTGTTTGGACTGTCGCTGAGACAATATTATCATAAGGTGTTTCTTATCCCCCCCTCTCTCTGTTTCTCTCAACCACAGTCAGAGAGATAGTTACATACCTCTCTCTCTCTCTCTCTCTGTTTCTCTCAACCACAGTCAGAGAGATAGTTACATACCTCTATCTCTCTCTATCTCTCTCTCTCTCTCCACTCTTCATCTCTCTCTCTCACTCTCTCTCTCTCTTTCTCTCTCAGATAATATACAAAAGTGAAAAGAGAGATAGAGGTATTATCTACCTCACTTGCTTTGGCAATGTTAACACATGTTTCCCATGCCAATAAAGCCCTTGAATTGAATTGAATTGAATTGCGAGAGAGAGAGAAACAGAAACACACCCTACAGAGCCCCAGGACAGCAGCACAAATAGACCCAACCAAATCATGAGAAAACAAAAAGATAATTACTTGACACATTGGAAAGAATTAACAAAAAAACAGAGCAAACTAGAATGCTATTTGGCCCTAAACAGAGGGTACACAGTGGCAGAATACCTGTCCACTGTGACTGACCCAAAATTAAGGAAAGCTTTGACGATGTACAGACTCAGTGAGCATAGCCTTGCTATTGAGAAAGGCTGTCGTAGGCAGACATGGCTCTCAAGAGAAGACAGGCTATGTGCTCACTGCCCACAAAATGAGGTGGAAACTGAGCTGCACGTCCTAACCTCCTGCCCAATGTATGACCATATTAGAGAGACATATTTCCCTCAGATTACACAGATCCACAAAGAATTAGAAAACAAATCAAACATGTACTGGGTGAAATTCCACAGTGTGCCATCACAGCAGCAAGATTTGTGACCTGTTGCCACGAGAAAAGGGCAACCAGGGAAGAACACACACCATTGTAAATACAACCCATATTTATGCTTATTTATTTTATCTTGTGTCCTTTAACCATTTGTACATTGTTAAAACACTGTATATATATATAATATGACATTTGTAATGTCTTTACTGTTTTGAAACCTCTGTATGTGTAATGTTTACTGTTAATTTTAGTTGTTTTTCACTTTATATATTAACTTTGTATGTTGTCTACCTCACTTGCTTTGGCAATGTTAACACATGTTTCCCATGCCAATAAAGCCCTTGAATTGAATTGAATTGAGAGAGAGAGAGAGAAACAGAAACACACAGAGAGAGAGAGAGAGAGAGAGAGAGAGAGAGAGAGAGAGAGAGAGATAGAGAGAGAGAGAGAGAGACAGAGAGAGACAGAGAGAGAGAGAGACAGAGAGAGAGAGAGAGACAGAGAGAGAGAGAGAGAGAGAGAGAGAGAGAGAGAGAGACAGAGAGAGAGAGAGAGAGAGAGAGAGAGAGAGAGACAGAGACAGAGAGACATAGAGAGAGAGGAGACAGAGAGAGAGACAGAGAGAGAGAGAGAGAGAGAGAGAGGCAGAGAGAGACAGAGAGAGAGAGAGAGAGAGAGAGAGAGAGAGAGGCAGAGAGAGACACACAGAGAGAGAGAGAGAGAGGCAGAGAGAGACAGAGAGAGACCCCCACTCTCACACTCGCCGAAGCCAATGGCACGTACCGGATGCTCAGCAGGCTCTGCTCACACTTACTGGCCGGAGGCCAAACCACGACCAACAACATTGGACACTCTATGGAACAAAAAGCCTTCACTATATTATCCTGGAATATCCAAGGCCTGAGGTCATCTGCCTTTGGCCTAAAGAGCAGAAACCCGGACTTCACCAAAGAAATCGGTAATACAGACATTGTCATCCTGCAAGAAACCTGGTATAGAGGAGACGGACCCACTGGTTGCCCTCTAGGTTTGAGAGCTGGTAGTCCCATCCACCAAACTACCAGGTGTGAAACAGGGAAGGGACTCAGGGGGTATGCTAATTTGGTATAGAGCAGACCTAACTCACTCCATTAAATTAATCAAAACAGGAACATTTTACATTTGGCTAGAAATTCAAAAGGAAATTATCCTAACAGAGAAAAATGTCCTCCTATGTGCTACCTATATCCCCCCACTAGAATCCCCATATTTTAATGAAGACAGCTTCTCCATCCTGGAGGGGGAAATCAATCATTTCCAGGCCCAGGGACATGTACTAGTCTGTGGCGACCTAAATGCCAGAACCGGACAAGAACCTGACACCCTAAGCACACAGGGGGACAAACACCTGCCTGGAGGTGACAGCATTCCCTCCCACATATGCCCCCCTAGGCACAACTATGACAACATAACCAACAAAAACGGGTCACAACTCCTGCAGCTCTGTCGCACGCTGGGTATGTACATAGTCAACGGTAGGCTTCGAGGGGACTCCTATGGTAGGTACACCTATAGCTCATCTCTCGGCAGTAGTACTGTAGACTACTTTATCACCGACCTCAACCCAGAGTCTCTCAGAGCGTTCACAGTCAGCCCACTGACACCCCTATCAGACCACAGCAAAATCACAGTCTACTTAAACAGAGCAATAATCAATCATGAGGCATCAAAGCCAAAGGAACTGAGTAACATTAAGAAATGCTATAGATGGAAGGAATGCAGTTTGGAAACCTACCAAAAAACAATTAGACAACAACAAATTAAATCCCTTTTAGACAACATCCTGGACAAAACGTTCCACTGTAATAGTGAAGGTGTAAACTTGGCAGTAGAAAATCTTAACAGTATATTTGACCTCTCAGCTTCCCTATCAAATCTAAAAATCTCAAATAGAAAACCGAAGAAAATTAACAATAATGACAAATGGTTTGATGAAGAATGCAAAAATCTAAGAAAGAAATTGAGAAACCTGTCCAACCAAAAACATAGAGACCCGGAAAACCTGAGTCTACGCCTTCACTATGGTGAATCACTAAAACAATACAGAAATACACTACGGAAAAAGAAGGAACAGCATGTCAGAAATCAGCTCAATGCAATTGAAGAATCCATAGACTCTAACCACTTCTGGGAAAATTGGAAAACACTAAACAAACAACAACAAGAAGAATTATCTATCCAAAATGGAGATGTATGGGTAAACCACTTCTCCAATCTTTTTGGCTCTATAACAAAGAATAAAGAGCAAAAACATATACATGATCAAATACAGATCTTAGAATCATCTATTAAAGACTACCAGAACCCACTGGATTCTCCAATTACATTGAATGAGTTACAGGTCAAAATAAAAACCCTCCAACCCAAAAAGGCCTGTGGTGTTGATGGTATCCTC
>NC_143039.1:6245000-6247500 GCF_057628025.1 Oncorhynchus mykiss | reverse complement strand
AGCAAAGGGGGGTCCAACTCCATATTAATGACTTCCCAGAAGAGTGGAGGCTGTTATAGCAGCAAAGGGGGGGTCCAACTCCATATTAATGCCTTCCCAGAAGAGTGGAGGCTGTTATAGCAGCAAAGGGGGGGTCCAACTCCATATTAAAGCCTTCCCAGAAGAGTGGAGGCTGTTATAGCAGCAAAGGGGGGTCCAACTCCATATTAATGCCCATGATTTTGGAATGAGATGTTCTACTAGTAGGTGTCCACATACTTTTGATTATGTAGTGTAAATTATAAGGTGCCATTTTGGTGATCTTAGTGATGGAGTTTATACTCAACAGGAAGGAAGGATGACTGCTGTGAATTATGAGACTACATGAATGAGAGGAGTTCCCTGTACACAATTAAAGAGAGAGAGAGAGAGAGAGAGATAGAGAGAGAGACAGAGAGAGACAGAGACAGAGAGACAGAGACAGAGACAGAGACAGAAAGAGAGAGAGAGAGACAGAGAGAGAGAGAGAGAGAGAGAGAGAGACAGAGACAGAGACAGACAGAGAGAGACAGAGAGAGAGAGCGAGAGAGAGAGCGAGAGAGAGAGCGAGAGCGAGAGAGAGAGCGAGAGCGAGAGCGAGAGAGAGAGCGAGAGCGAGAGCGAGAGACAGAGAGAGAGCGAGAGACAGAGACAGAGAGAGAGAGAGAATAAGAGAGAGCGAGAGACAGAGACAGAGAGAGAGAATGAGAGAGAGCGAGAGACAGAGACAGAGAGAGAGCGAGAGAATGACGGAAGTGCAGTCCATATATGTGCTGGTTGCCTGAGGAAGAATTGGTTGAAGTGATTTCCTCATCATTACACTGTGTAATGTCTATAATTTGGGGTGAGATCCCCAGCTGCTATGAGACTTGTCATACTGCGTGGGTCGGCTGTATGTAGAGTGTAACTATGTGTGTGTTGGTGAATGTATATCAGATGTTAGATTGAAGGAACCAGATGGATCATTTTAAATATCCATTGTGTGGGTGAGAGCAGAACTAACAATGACCACAATGGTAGCAATAATTCTGTAAAGTGGGATACCTCTCTTCCCCGTCTGATCTCTCAAACTCTCTCCTTCTCCCTGTCCCTCCCTCTCTTCCCCGTCCGATCTCTCAAACTCTCTCCTTCTCCCTGTCCCTCCCTCTCCCTCTCTTCCCTGTCCTATCTCTCAAACTCTCTCCTTCTCCTTGTCCCTCCCTCTCCCTCTCTTCCCTGTCCGATCTCTCAAACTCTCTCCTTCTCCCTGTCCCTCCCTCTCTTCCCCGTCCAATCTCTCAAACTCTCTCCTTCTCCCTGTCCCTCCCTCTCTTCCCCGTCCAATCTCTCAAACTCTCTCCTTCTCCCTCCTTCTCCTTGTCCCTCCCTCTCTTCCCCGTCCGATCTCTCAAACTCTCTCCTTCTCCCTGTCCATCCCTCTCCCTCTCTTCCCTGTCCGATCTCTCAAACTCTCTCCTTCTCCCTCTCCCTCCCTCTCCCTCTCTTCCCTGTCCAATCTCTCAAACTCTCTCCTTCTCCCTCCTTCTCCCTCTCCCTCTCTTCCCCGTCCTATCTCTCAAACTCTCTCCTTCTCCCTGTCCCTCCCTCTCCCTCTCTTCCCTGTCCTATCTCTCAAACTCTCTCCTTCTCCTTGTCCCTCCCTCTCCCTCTCTTCCCTGTCCGATCTCTCAAACTCTCTCCTTCTCCCTGTCCCTCCCTCTCTTCCCCGTCCAATCTCTCAAACTCTCTCCTTCTCCCTCCTTCTCCCTGTCCCTCCCTCTCTTCCCCGTCCGATCTCTCAAACTCTCTCCTTCTCCCTCCTTCTCCCTGTCCCTCCCTCTCTTCCCCGTCCAATCTCTCAAACTCTCTCCTTCTCCCTCCCTCTCTTCCCCCTCCAATCTCTCAAACTCTCTCCTTCTCCCTGTCCATCCCTCTCTTCCCACTCCGATCTCTCTCTCTCCCTCTCACAGAAAGGTGTAAAGGAATCCTTGGTTCCAGCCAGGTGTTTAACTAGATCATAGAGACAGCAGTTTTCAGCCAGGTGTTTAACTAGATCATAGAGACAGCAGTTTTCAGCAAGGTGTTTAACTAGAGACAGCAGTTTCCAGTCGGGTGTTTTAACTAGAGACAGCAGTTTCCAGTCAGGTGTTTAACTAGAGACAGCAGTTTCCCAGTCAGGTGTTTAACTAGATCATAGAGACAGCAGTTTCCAGTCAGGTGTTTAACTAGATCATAGAGACAGCAGTTTCCAGTCAGGTGTTTAACTAGAGACAGCAGTTTCCCAGTCAGGTGTTTAACTAGAACATAGAGACAGCAGTTTCCAGTCAGGTGTTTAACTAGAGACAGCAGTTTCCAGTCAGGTGTTTAACTAGAGACAGAAGTTTCCCGGTCAAGGGTTTAACTAGATCATAGAGACAGCAGTTTCCAGTCAGGTGTTTAACTAGAGACAGCAGTTTCCAGTCAGGTGTTTAACTAGATCATAGAGACAGCAGTTTCCAGTCAG
>NC_143039.1:6220000-6240000 GCF_057628025.1 Oncorhynchus mykiss | reverse complement strand
CATTAGCCCCCGAGCTACAGGCAGACCAGGTTCCAGACCAGACCCACACAGGACAAGCCTGTTTCACCCCTCATTAGCTCCCGAGCTACAGGCAGACCAGGTTCCAGACCAGGTTCCAGACCAGGTTCCAGACCAGGTTCCAGACCCACACTCACTGTGGGGTGCCGGCAGGTAACACACCTGAGACCTTCTACAATTAGACAACACCTCCATGACAGTAGGATCTTTGGGAGGGTTGCCAGAAAAAAATACTTTACTGAGAGAAAAACCCACCTTTCAGGTAGAGAAAGCATAACTAGGAAGTCTAAACCCAAAAACCCACCTTTCAGGTAGAGGACGCATAACTAGGAAGTCTAAACCCAAAAACCCACCTTTCAGGTAGAGGACGCATTACTAGGAAGTCTAAACCCAAAAACCCACCTTTCAGGTAGAGGACGCATTACTAGGAAGTCTAAACCCAAAAACCCACCTTTCAGGTAGAGGACGCATTACTAGGAAGTCTAAACCCAAAAACCCACCTTTCAGGTAGAGGACGCATTACTAGGAAGTCTAAACCCAAAAACCCACCTTTCAGGTAGAGGAAGTCTAAACCCAAAACCCACCTTTCAGGTAGAGGACGCATTACTAGGAAGTCTAAACCCAAAAACCCACCTTTCAGGTAGAGGAAGTCTAAACCCAAAAACCCACCTTTCAGGTAGAGGAAGCATCATTTTATGTTTTATTTTAGGACAACTTATGTCACAAAGTGCTTTAACAGAAACACCATAATGTAAGTTCCCTGAGTACAGCCATGTGGTCTATCTTGGTATTCAGGTTTAGGATAGACTGTTTTGCAAATTCATCAATATAGATATGAAACAATGTTGGGCTCAGATTGCTGGCCTGGGTGAAAGGACCCCAGAGCTGTGCTGCTGGGAGATCGGCTGACATTGGAGCATGTATATAGAGGGCTTGTGAAGCGTTGGGTGGACTTTGTAAGGGTGTGTTGCTGCCTGTCTGTCTGTCTGTCTGCCTGCCTGTCTGTCTGTCTGTCTGTCTGTCTGTCTGTCTGTCTGTCTGTTTGTCTGTCTCCTGTGTGTCTGCCTGTCTGTATGTCTGCCTGTCTGTCTGTCTGTCTGTCTGTGTGGGTTTGTCTCTTTACCTGAACTTCTATTCTTTGTCTTGGTCCTTAGCCAATCAGCATCGTCGCTTCTGCCGTGGATTGGCAAATAAGAAGCCAGGATTAGATTTGGCAATTAAAGTTCATGCTGATGACTGAGAGGAGAGGAGAGGATAAATACAGATTAATCCAGGAGACATAATGTCTGTACACATAATGTCTTAGTAAGTTCATGATGTTTATATACATAATGTCTTCGTAAGTTCACAGTCTTGTCCTGACATGTCTATAAATGTCTCACAGGATTCATGTTTTAACTGACATTTAGAGACATCATTAAAAGTCGTATTCTTGTCTTGACATGTCTATAGGTGTCTTAGAAGATTCCTGTTTTTTTTTTTTTAAAGTGACGTTTGGAAATATCATTAAAGTTCATTGACTTGGGTTCCAGTGTTGACTGTGTTGGGTTGACCCCGACCACAGCTCTAACCAGGACTGTCTTTGTGGTGGGTTGACCCTGACCACAGCTCTAACCAGGACTGTCTTTGTGTTGGGTGGGTTGACCCCGACCACAGCTCTAACCAGGACTGTCTTTGTGTTGGGTGGGTTGACCCCGACCACAGCTCTAACCAGGATTGTCTTTGTGTTGGGTTGACCCCGACCACAGCTTTAACCAGGACTGTCTTTGTGTTGGGTGGGTTGACCCTGACCACAGCTCTAACCAGGACTGTCTTTGTGGTGGGTTGACCCCGACCACAGCTCTAACCAGGACTGTCTTTGTGGTGGGTTGACCCCGACCACAGCTCTAACCAGGACTGTCTTTGTGTTGGGTGGGTTGACCCCGACCACAGCTCTAACCAGGACTGTCTTTGTGGTGGGTGGGTTGACCCCGACCACAGCTCTAACCAGGACTGTCTTTGTGGTGGGTTGACCCCGACCACAGCTCTAACCAGGAATGTCTTTGTGTTGGGTTGACCCCGACCACAGCTCTAACCAGGACTGTCTTTGTGTTGGGTGGGTTGACCCCGACCACAACTCTAACCAGGACTGTCTTTGTGGTGGGTTGACCCCGACCACAGCTCTAACCAGGACTGTCTTTGTGTTGGGTTGACCCCGACCACAGCTCTAACCAGGACTGTCTTTGTGTTGGGTGGGTTGACCCCGACCACAGCTCTAACCAGGACTGTCTTTGTGGTGGGTTGACCCCGACCACAGCTCTAACCAGGACTGTCTTTGTGTTGGGTGGGTTGACCCCGACCACAGCTCTAACCAGGACTGTCTTTGTGTTGGGTTGACCCCGACCACAGCTCTAACCAGGACTGTCTTTGTGTTGGGTGGGTTGACCCCGACCACAGCTCTAACCAGGACTGTCTTTGTGGTGGGTTGACCCCGACCACAGCCCTAACCAGGACTGTCTTTGTGTTGGGTGGGTTGACCCCGACCACAGCTCTAACCAGGACTGTCTTTGTGTTGGGTTGACCCCGACCACAGCTCTAACCAGGACTGTCTTTGTGTTGGGTTGACCCCGACCACAGCTCTAACCAGGACTGTCTTCGTGTTGGGTTGACCCCGACCACAGCTCTAACCAGGACTGTCTTTGTGTTGGGTGGGTTGACCCCGACCACAGCTCTAACCAGGACTGTCTTTGTGGTGGGTGGGTTGACCCTGACCACAGCTCTAACCAGGACTGTCTTCGTGTTGGGTTGACCCCGACCACAGCTCTAACCAGGACTGTCTTTGTGGTGGGTTGACCCCGACCACAGCTCTAACCAGGACTGTCTTTGTGTTGGGTGGGTTGACCCCGACCACAGCTCTAACCAGGACTGTCTTTGTGTTGGGTGGGTTGACCCCGACCACAGCTCTAACCAGGACTGTCTTTGTGGTGGGTTGACCCCGACCACAGCTCTAACCAGGACTGTCTTTGTGTTGGGTTGACCCCGACCACAGCTCTAACCAGGACTGTCTTTGTGTTGGGTTGACCCCGACCACAGCTCTAACCAGGACTGTCTTTGTGTTGGGTTGACCCCGACCACAGCTCTAACCAGGACTGTCTTCGTGTTGGGTTGACCCCGACCACAGCTCTAACCAGGACTGTCTTTGTGTTGGGTGGGTTGACCCCGACCACAGCTCTAACCAGGACTGTCTTTGTGGTGGGTGGGTTGACCCTGACCACAGCTCTAACCAGGACTGTCTTCGTGTTGGGTTGGTTGACCCTGACCACAGCTCTAACCAGGACTGTCTTTGTGTTGGGTGGGTTGACCCCGACCATAGCTCTAACCAGGACTGTCTTTGTGGTGGGTTGACCCCGACCACAGCTCTAACCAGGACTGTCTTTGTGTTGGGTTGACCCCGACCACAGCTCTAACCAGGACTGTCTTTGTGTTGGGTGGGTTGACCCCGACCACAGCTCTAACCAGGACTGTCTTTGTGTTGGGTGGGTTGACCCCGACCACAGCTCTAACCAGGACTGTCTTTGTGGTGGGTTGACCCCGACCACAGCTCTAACCAGGACTGTCTTTGTGGTGGGTTGACCCCGACCACAGCTCTAACCAGGACTGTCTTTGTGTTGGGTTGACCCCGACCACAGCTCTAACCAGGACTGTCTTTGTGGTGGGTTGGTTGACCCCGACCACAGCTCTAACCAGGACTGTCTTTGTGGTGGGTGGGTTGACCCCGACCACAGCTCTAACCAGGACTGTCTTTGTGGTGGGTTGACCCCGACCACAGCCCTAACCAGGACTGTCTTTGTGTTGGGTGGGTTGACCCCGACCACAGCTCTAACCAGGACTGTCTTTGTGTTGGGTTGACCCCGACCACAGCTCTAACCAGGACTGTCTTTGTGTTGGGTTGACCCCGACCACAGCTCTAACCAGGACTGTCTTTGTGTTGGGTTGACCCCGACCACAGCTCTAACCAGGACTGTCTTTGTGTTGGGTTGACCCCGACCACAGCTCTAACCAGGGTTGTGTTTGAGAATGTTTACGACAGGTTGAAGACGACTGTACTGTCATTCCTGTCTGGAACTGCAGCCATTAACCCTTACTGGTAGTAGTTAGTCATTGGTCCGTTTACAAAACCACAACTTTGACTCTAATCACTGTCTGTTGAACCTTTTATAGCCTTTGAATGGGCTGGGTAATACATCAGCTATTTGTACAGGGAAGTGGTCGATCATTCCCATGATATCAGACCTTGATGAAGGTCTGAATGTAGCTATGAATGATGAAGAGTAGTATGAATCTATGAATGATGAAGAGTAGTATGTATCTATGAATGATGAAGAGTAGTATGTATCTATGAATGATGAAGAGTAGTATGAATGATGAAGAGTAGTATGTATCTATGAATGATGAAGAGTATCTATGAATGATGAAGAGTAGTATGAATGATGAAGAGTAGTATGAATGATGAAGAGTAGTATGTATCTATGAATGATGAAGAGTAGTATGTATCTATGAATGATGAAGAGTATCTATGAATGATGAAGAGTAGTATGAATGATGAAGAGTATCTATGAATGATGAAGAGTAGTATGTATCTATGAATGACGAAGAGTAGTATGAATGATGAAGAGTAGTATGTATCTATGAATGATGAAGAGTAGTATGTATCTATGAATGATGAAGAGTAGTATGAATGATGAAGAGTAGTATGTATCTATGAATGATGAAGAGTATCTATGAATGATGAAGAGTAGTATGAATGATGAAGAGTAGTATGTATCTATGAATGATGAAGAGTATCTATGAATGATGAAGAGTAGTATGTATCTATGAATGATGAAGAGTAGTATGTATCTATGAATGATGAAGAGTAGTATGTATCTATGAATGATGAAGAGTAGTATGTATCTATGAATGATGAAGAGTATCTATGAATGATGAAGAGTAGTATGTATCTATGAATGATGAAGAGTATCTATGAATGATGAAGAGTAGTATGAATCTATGAATGATGAAGAGTAGTATGTATCTATGAATGATGAAGAGTATCTATGAATGATGAAGAGTAGTACGAATGATGAAGAGTAGTATGTATCTATGAATGATGAAGAGTAGTATGTATCTATGAATGATGAAGAGTAGTATGAATGATGAAGAGTAGTATGTATCTATGAATGATGAAGAGTATCTATGAATGATGAAGAGTAGTATGAATGATGAAGAGTAGTATGAATGATGAAGAGTAGTATGTATCTATGAATGATGAAGAGTAGTATGTATCTATGAATGATGAAGAGTATCTATGAATGATGAAGAGTAGTATGAATGATGAAGAGTATCTATGAATGATGAAGAGTAGTATGTATCTATGAATGATGAAGAGTAGTATGAATGATGAAGAGTAGTATGTATCTATGAATGATGAAGAGTAGTATGTATCTATGAATGATGAAGAGTAGTATGAATGATGAAGAGTAGTATGTATCTATGAATGATGAAGAGTATCTATGAATGATGAAGAGTAGTATGAATGATGAAGAGTAGTATGTATCTATGAATGATGAAGAGTATCTATGAATGATGAAGAGTAGTATGTATCTATGAATGATGAAGAGTAGTATGTATCTATGAATGATGAAGAGTAGTATGTATCTATGAATGATGAAGAGTAGTATGTATCTATGAATGATGAAGAGTATCTATGAATGATGAAGAGTAGTATGTATCTATGAATGATGAAGAGTATCTATGAATGATGAAGAGTAGTATGTATCTATGAATGATGAAGAGTAGTATGTATCTATGAATGATGAAGAGTATCTATGAATGATGAAGAGTAGTATGTATCTATGAATGATGAAGAGTAGTATGAATGATGAAGAGTAGTATGTATCTATGAATGATGAAGAGTATCTATGAATGATGAAGAGTAGTATGTATCTATGAATGATGAAGAGTAGTATGAATGATGAAGAGTAGTATGTATCTATGAATGATGAAGAGTAGTATGAATGATGAAGAGTAGTATGTATCTATGAATGATGAAGAGTAGTATGAATGATGAAGAGTAGTATGTATCTATGAATGATGAAGAGTATCTATGAATGATGAAGAGTAGTATGTATCTATGAATGATGAAGAGTAGTATGTATCTATGAATGATGAAGAGTATCTATGAATGATGAAGAGTAGTATGTATCTATGAATGATGAAGAGTAGTATGTATCTATGAATGATGAAGAGTAGTATGAATGATGAAGAGTAGTATGTATCTATGAATGATGAAGAGTAGTATGTATCTATGAATGATGAAGGGTAGTATGTATCTATGAATGATGAAGAGTAGTATGAATGATGAAGAGTATCTATGAATGATGAAGAGTAGTATGTATCTATGAATGATGAAGAGTAGTATGTATCTATGAATGATGAAGAGTAGTATGTATCTATGAATGATGAAGAGTATCTATGAATGATGAAGAGTAGTATGTATCTATGAATGATGAAGAGTATCTATGAATGATGAAGAGTAGTATGAATGATGAAGAGTAGTATGTATCTATGATTGATGAAGAGTATCTATGAATGATGAAGAGTAGTATGTATCTATGAATGATGAAGAGTAGTATGTATCAATGAATGATGAAGAGTATCTATGAATGATGAAGAGTATCTATGAATGATGAAGAGTATCTATGAATGATGAAGAGTATCTATGAATGATGAAGAGTAGTTTGAATGATGAAGAGTATCTATGAATGATGAAGAGTATCTATGAATGATGAAGAGTATCTATGAATGATGAAGAGTAGTATGTATCTATGAATGATGAAGAGTAGTATGTATCTATGAATGATGAAGAGTAGTATGTATCTATGAATGATGAAGAGTATCTATGAATGATGAAGAGTATCTATGAATGATGAAGAGTAGTATGTATCTATGAATGATGAAGAGTATCTATGAATGATGAAGAGTAGAATGTATCTATGAATGATGAAGAGTATCTATGAATGATGAAGAGTATCTATGAATGATGAAGAGTATCTATGAATGATGAAGAGTATCTATGAATGATGAAGAGTATTATGTATCTATGAATGATGAAGAGTAGTATGTATCTATGAATGATGAAGAGTATCTATGAATGATGAAGAGTAGTATGTATCTATGAATGATGAAGAGTATCTATGAATGATGAAGAGTAGAATGTATCTATGAATGATGAAGAGTATCTATGAATGATGAAGAGTATCTATGAATGATGAAGAGTAGTATGTATCTATGAATGATGAAGAGTAGTATGTATCTATGAATGATGAAGAGTATCTATGAATGATGAAGAGTATCTATGAATGATGAAGAGTAGTATGTATCTATGAATGATGAAGAGTAGTATGTATCTATGAATGATGAAGAGTGTCTATGAATGATGAAGAGTATCTATGAATGATGAAAAGTAGTATGTATCTATGAATGATGAAGAGTAGTATGAATGATGAAGAGTAGTATGTATCTATGAATGATGAAGAGTAGTATGTATCTATGAATGATGAAGAGTAGTATGTATCTATGAATGATGAAGAGTAGTATGAATGATGAAGAGTATCTATGAATGATGAAGAGTATCTATGAATGATGAAGAGTAGTATGTATCTATGAATGATGAAGAGTAGTATGTATCTATGAATGATGAAGAGTAGTATGTATCTATGAATGATGAAGAGTAGTATGTATCTATGAATGATGAAGAGTATCTATGAATGATGAAGAGTATTATGTATCTATGAATGATGAAGAGTAGTATGAATGATGAAGAGTATCTATGAATGATGAAGAGTAGTATGAATGATGAAGAGTATCTATGAATGATGAAGAGTAGTATGTATCTATGAATGATGAAGAGTAGTATGTATCTATGAATGATGAAGAGTATCTATGAATGATGAAGAGTATCTATGAATGATGAAGAGTATCTATGAATGATGAAGAGTATCTATGAATGATGAAGAGTATCTATGAATGATGAAGAGTAGTATGTATCTATGAATGATGAAGAGTAGTATGTATCTATGAATGATGAAGAGTATCTATGAATGATGAAGAGTAGTATGTATCTATGAATGATGAAGAGTATCTATGAATGATGAAGAGTATTATGTATCTATGAATGATGAAGAGTAGTATGAATGATGAAGAGTATCTATGAATGATGAAGAGTAGTATGAATGATGAAGAGTAGTATGTATCTATGAATGATGAAGAGTAGAATGTATCTATGAATGATGAAGAGTATCTATGAATGATGAAGAGTAGTATGAATGATGAAGAGTAGTATGTATCTATGAATGATGAAGAGTAGTATGTATCTATGAATGATGAAGAGCAGTATGTATCTATGAATGATGAAGAGTAGTATGTATCTATGAATGATGAAGAGTAGTATGTATCTATGAATGATGAAGAGTAGTATGAATGATGAAGAGTATCTATGAATGATGAAGAGTATTATGTATCTATGAATGATGAAGAGTATCTATGAATGATGAAGAGTATTATGTATCTATGAATGATGAAGAGTAGTATGTATCTATGAATGATGAAGAGTATCTATGAATGATGAAGAGTAGTATGTATCTATGAATGATGAAGAGTATCTATGAATGATGAAGAGTAGTATGTATCTATGAATGATGAAGAGTATCTATGAATGATGAAGAGTAGTATGTATCTATGAATGATGAAGAGTATCTATGAATGATGAAGAGTATCTATGAATGATGAAGAGTAGAATGTATCTATGAATGATGAAGAGTAGTATGTATCTATGAATGATGAAGAGTATCTATGAATGATGAAGAGTATCTATGAATGATGAAGAGTATCTATGAATGATGAAGAGTATCTATGAATGATGAAGAGTAGTATGTATCTATGAATGATGAAGAGTATCTATGAATGATGAAGAGTATCTATGAATGATGAAGAGTATCTATGAATGATGAAGAGTAGTATGTATCTATGAATGATGAAGAGTATCTATGAATGATGAAGAGTATCTATGAATGATGAAGAGTATCTATGAATGATGAAGAGTATCTATGAATGATGAAGAGTATCTATGAATGATGAAGAGTATCTATGAATGATGAAGAGTATCTATGAATGATGAAGAGTAGAATGTATGCATTCAGCACTAGTTTCTCTGGATCAGAGCGTCTGTTAAATGACAGAAATCTAAACCCTGTATGTCCGCGCGTACGGGCCTTTCTCCACCTTCACCCAGCAGTGATAAGGACACAAAAAGCCCTCGCTCAGCAGTTGTCACTGCTGGACAACGACAGAAAGAGATTGGCTGTTCTCTCTAAAGAGAAGGACACACAAAGTGTCCTATTTAAAAAGGTTCATGCAAGGTGATATTTACCAAAACATTAGCTGATAGTGGAATGACTGATGACTTGGTACTTTGAGCTCAAAACTTCTCAGAAATCAATATGAACTGGTTATAAAAAGGCTTTTTCTAGGTGAATTATCTTGTTGTTTCTGTTTTTTTTCCTTGGAAATAGTAAAATAGTCCTATAAAATAAGGGGTGTGATATGACCCCAATTTATAAGCCGGATCATAGGGCGGAGCTCCATAGAGTCTGCTAGACATCCTGTTAGTTCATATCATAGGGAAGAGCTCCATAGAGTCTGCTAGACATCCTGTTAGTTCATATCATAGGGCGGAGCTCCATAGAGTCTGCTAGACATCCTGTTAGTTCATATCACAGGGAAGAGCTCCATAGAGTCTGCTAGACATCCTGTTAGTTCATATCATAGGGAGGAGCTCCATAGAGTCTGCTAGACATCCTGTTAGTTCATATCATAGGGGTGGAGCTCCATAGAGTCTGCTAGACATCCTGTTAGGTCATATCACAGGGAGGAGCTCCATAGAGTCTGCTAGACATCCTGATAGTTCATATCATAGGGCGGAGCTCCATAGAGTCTGCTAGACATCCTGTTAGTTCATATCATAGGGTGGAGCTCCATAGAGTCTGCTAGACATCCTGTTAGTTCATATCATGGGAGGAGCTCCATAGAGTCTGCTAGACATCCTGTTAGTTCATATCATAGGGAGGAGCTCCATAGAGTCTGCTAGACATCCTGTTAGTTCATATCATAGGGAGGAGCTCCATAGAGTCTGCTAGACATCCTGTTAGTTCATATCACAGCGAGGAGCTCCATAGAGTCTGCTAGACATCCTGTTAGTTCATATCATAGGGAGGAGCTCCATAGAGTCTGCTAGACATCCTGTTAGTTCATATCATACGGAGGAGCTCCATAGAGAGTGTAGATTCACACGTAGGTATCTCACACACACACACACACACACACACACAAAACACAGTGAAGAAGACCTGATGACAGGAAGTTACCTCTTCTGACTTAGTCACTACTTAGTTACTAAACACAGTTACTAAACACAGTGAAGACCTGATGACAGGAAGTCACCTCTTCTGACTTAGTCACTACTTAGTTACTAAACACAGAGTTACTAAACACAGTGAAGAAGACCTGATGACAGGAAGTTACCTCTTCTGAGAAAAGAGAAAGAAGAGAGAGAGACAGAGAGTGACAAGAGAGAGACGGCAAGACAAGAGAAAGAGAGAGAGAGAGAGACAGGGAAAAGAGAGAGAGAGAGAGAGACAGAGAGACAGAGAGAGAGAAAAGAGAGAGCGAGAGAGAGAAAAGAGAGAGAGAGAAAAGAGAGAGAGAGATAAGAAAGAGACAGAGAGAAAAGAGAGAGAGAGAGACAGAGAGAAAGGGACAAAGACAGAGTCCCCGGGGCCCTAATCCTCGGGACTCGAAAGCGGAAGCGAAAGAGGCAGGGAGGAGGTATCATGACGAGACTCCATCAGACAGCAGACGCAGGTAAGAGGCAGGGAGGAGGTATCATGACGAGACTCCATCAGACAGCAGACGCAGGTAAGAGGCAGGGAGGAGACGCGGGTAACGACCTCAATGACAGAAAAGGCACATCACCCTCTACTGTAACGACCTCAATGACAGAAAAGGCACATCACCCTCGACTGTAACGACCTCAATGACAGAAAAGGCACATCACCCTCTACTGTAACGACCTCAATGACAGAAAAGGCACATCACCCTCTACTGTAACGACCTCAATGACAGAAAAGGCACATCACCCTCTACTGTAACGACCTCAATGACAGAAAAGGCACATCACCCTCTACTGTAACGACCTCAATGACAGAAAAGGCACATCACCCTCTACTGTAACGACCTCAATGACAGAAAAGGCACATCACCCTCGACTGTAACGACCTCAATGACAGAAAAGGCACATCACCCTCTACTGTAAAGACCTCAATGGTAAAGTCAGAAAGCCCTTCATGACAGAAAACAGGCAGTACATCATTCTAACCCCTTCTCCTTGACCTTAACGACCTCCACTTGAAATAATAAGTCTCCCTCCCTGTTTGGGGTGTTTTCCCCCTCAGTACGGAACACTGTCTATTGTTCTGCTAACAGGAGGTCGCGACCCAAAGAGAGCACTTCTTTTGGCCAGGGCCGACATATAGGACACTCTGTAGAGAACAAGGGTGCCATTTGGGATGCGACCCTTAGTCTTATTGATCCAGCATGAGCAGGTTATGAGAAAATATATCTGGTCTGATCGTCACCTTTAAACTGAGTGGGTGGGAGGGTCCCTGACTGTACATTAAAACAATAACCGGACCCCCTCTCCAGGGAGAAGAGAGGATTCTGTGGATGGATGGAGAGATGGAAAGAAAGAGAGGAGGAGGAGATGTGAAGGAGGACATCTCGGGAGGAAGAGTCTGATCGGATCCTCTGGAGCTTCCATTGTTTCTCTCTCATTCCTTTTCTTTAGACAACGGGGTACATTACATCCAGGGTTAATGCTGAGACTCAAACTAAGAACACATGTAGACACAGGGTAAGAGAAGGGGGGGCAGAGGGAGAGAGGCAGAGGGAGAGAGGCCGAGAGGGAGAGAGGCCGAGAGGCAGAGGGAGAGGCAGAGAGAGAGAGCGAGAGGCAGAGAGCGAGAGGCAGAGAGCGAGAGGCAGAGAGAGAGAGAGCAAGAGGCAGAGAGAGAGCAAGAGGCAGAGAGAGAGAGAGCGAGAGAGGCAGAGAGAGAGCGAGAAGCAGAGAGAGAGAGAGGCAGAGAGAGAGACAAAGAGAAAAGGCGAGAGAGAGAGAGAGAGTCAGTCAGGGGGAATTCCCTTTCTTTACCTAAACGATGAAAGAATGTTTTCCTTTTTCCTGATCTCACATCAAACGAGAACAGTGTTGATGTGCAGCAGTGTCTCAGCGGGAATCCTGCAGGTTGTACGCTGTCAGAGTGACGCAACTCCCAGTCTACGTCTATAATGACGCACTATACCCAACAGGACACTACACCTCTGACCAGAGACCAACAGGACACCACTTCTGACCAGAGACCAACAGGACACTACACCTCTGACCAGAGACCAACAGGACACTACACCTCTGACCAGAGACCAACAGGACACTACTTCTGACCAGAGACCAACAGGACACTACACCTCTGACCAGAGACCAACAGGACACTACACCTCTGACCAGAGACCAACAGGACACTACACCTCTGACCAGAGACCAACAGGACACTACACCTCTGACCAGAGTCCAACAGGACACTACACCTCTGACCAGAGACCAACAGGACACTACACCTCTGACCAGAGACCAACAGGACACTACACCTCTGACCAGAGACCAACAGGACACTACACCTCTGACCAGAGACCAACAGGACACTACTTCTGACCAGAGCCCAACACTATGTAGCTGGGAAAAGGGTACCATTAGGGATGTAACACCCCGAGAAGCACCGCCACAGCCCAGTTGTCTCCAATCAGAGACCGATGCCCAGTCGTCTCCAATCAGAGACCGATGCCCAGTCGTCTCCAATCAGAGACCGATGCCCAGTCGTCTCCAATCAGAGACCGATGGCCAGTCGTCTCCAATCAGAGACCGATGCTCAGTCGTCTCCAATCAGAGACCGATGCCCAGTCGTCTCCAATCAGAGACCGATGCCCAGTCGTCTCCAATCAGAGACCGATGGCCAGTCGTCTCCAATCAGAGACCGATGCTCAGTCGTCTCCAATCAGAGACCGATGCCCAGTCGTCTCCAATCAGAGACCGATGCCCAGTCGTCTCCAATCAGAGACAGATCAGAGCCATGTAGTGAAGGGAGTTCATAAAGCTAGCTAAGAGGGGTTAGACATGTAGTGAAGGGAGTTCATAAAGCTAGCTAGGAGGGGTTAGACATGTGGTGAAGGGAGTTCATAAAGCTAGCTAGGAGGGGTTAGACATGTGGTGAAGGAAGTTCATAAAGCTAGCTAGGAGGGGTTAGACATGTAGTGAAGGGAGTTCATAAAGCTAGCTAGGAGGGGTTAGACATGTGGTGAAGGGAGTTCATAAAGCTAGCTAGGAGGGGTTAGACATGTAGTGAAGGGAGTTCATAAAGCTAGCTAGGAGGGACTAGACATGTGGTGAAGGGAGTTCATAAAGCTAGCTAGGAGGGGTTAGACATGTGGTGAAGGGAGTTCATAAAGCTAGCTAGGAGGGACTAGACATGTAGTGAAGGGAGTTCATAAAGCTAGCTAGGAGGGGTTAGACATGTAGTGAAGGGAGTTCATAAAGCTAGCTAGGAGGGGTTAGACATGTAGTGAAGGGAGTTCATAAAGCTAGCTAGGAGGGGTTAGACATGTGGTGAAGGGAGTTCATAAAGCTAGCTAGGAGGGGTTAGACATGTAGTGAAGAGAGTTCATAAAGCTAGCTAGGAGGGACTAGACATGTGGTGAAGGGAGTTCATAAAGCTAGCTAGGAGGGGTTAGACATGTGGTGAAGGGAGTTCATAAAGCTAGCTAGGAGGGGTTAGACATGTGGTGAAGGGAGTTCATTAAACTAGCTAGGAGGGGTTAGACATGTGGTGAAGGGAGTTCATAAAGCTAGCTAGGAGGGGTTAGACATGTGGTGAAGGGAGTTCATAAAGCTAGCTAGGAGGGGTTAGACATGTAGTGAAGGGAGTTCATAAAGCTAGCTAGGAGGGGTTAGACATGTGGTGAAGGGAGTTCATAAAGCTAGCTAGGAGGGGTTAGACATGTGGTGAAGGGAGTTCATAAAGCTAGCTAGGAGGGGTTAGACATGTGGTGAAGGGAGTTCATAAAGCTAGCTAGGAGGAGTTAGACATGTAGTGAAGGGAGTTCATAAAGCGAGCTAGGAGGGGTTAGACAACTGGGCTGACAAACTGGAATGGTATCCAGTAGGTAAATGTTTCACAGTAAAGCTTCTGGAATGATCCTCTGGAACCAAGCCAGTCTTCGGTCTCCTGAATCAGATGAATAAAAAGCTTCTAGAATGATTTATAGAATCATAATAAACATTCCAGAACACGTCAGTTAGTTATCAGATCTCACCTGAGGAATGGCTCTTCCTCTTTGCGTCACATTAAAACATGGTATAACGAGCTAAAGACTATCTTTAAAATCTTTTTTTTTAAAAAAGTAAAAACACAATCATGTTTTCAATCTATTTTTCAAAGGATACCGAATCTCTTCTTAAATCGCTAAGATCTCTCTTGTGATCTGTGGTATGACAATAACAAGTTGAGCCAAGATCCTAGTAAGACACCTGTCAAACCAGCACAACAGGTTCAACTCCTAAACTCAACTGGTAACAGACATGTTAACGTGCTGAGCCGAGGCACTTCCTGCTACGTAAACATATGGTAGACGAGAGGTTTAGGGAAACCCTTGGGCATGAAAAAGATGTCAAGAGAAACTTATTGGGGGAACCCGCCAGGATAAGGAGTCTTACTTTGTCTGCTACGTTGGACCCTCGCAGTAAAAAGACATTTCAATCATGACAACAAAATGGAAAAGACAAAAAATGGACAACAAGATTTTATTTGATTAGGATTTATTTGTTTCATTTCTACCAAAAAGGGAAACTAGAAAATAGGTTCAAATTACAAATATAAAAACAAAACCATCATCAAAATATTTAAAAAACAAACAAAGAAAATCACACAGCATCGATGCGGGGACATTTTGTAAGTTCTGCCCTTTTGTTTTAAAAAAAAATACAAAATAAGAGCAAATAAACAAAAAACATTTTTTTTTTTTAAATCAAAAACGTTATTTACAGAGCAGGTATTTACATTAAGGCATTTCAGTTACACAGAATAAAATGGCCGATCTAAGGAAAAGATGGATTCCCTCTTGTCCAAGTATCGGTAAATAAATATTAGGAAGACTTCTCATTAGAGTATCAGCTAGTATCCATTAGCAGCCTATTTCTCTATACAGTACACTACTACAGGCCCTGGACTAAAGTAGTGCACTATATATATATAGGGAATAGGGTTCTATAGGGCCCTGGTCTAAAGTAGTGCACTATATATATATAGGGAATAGGGTTCTATAGGGCCCTGGTCTAAAGTAGTGCACTATATATATATAGGGAATAGGGTTCTATAGGGCCCTGGTCTAAAGTAGTGCACTATATATAGGGAATAGGGTTCTATAGGGCTCTGGTCTAAAGTAGTGCACTATATAGAGAATAGGGTTCTATAGGGCTCTGGTCTAAAGTAGTGCACTATATATAGGGAATCGGGTTCTATAGGGCCCTGGTCTAAAGTAGTGCACTATATAGGGAATAGGGTTCTATAGGGCCCTGGTCTAAAGTAGTGCACTATATAGGGAATAGGGTTCTGGTCTACAGTAGTGCACTATATAGGGAATAGGATTCTATAGGGCTCTGGTCTAAAGTAGTGCACTATATATAGGGAATATGGTTCTATAGGGCTCTGGTCTAAAGTAGTGCACTATATAGGGAATAGGGTTCTATAGGGCTCTGGTCTAAAGTAGTGCACTATATAGGGTGACATTTGGGACATATACAAATTGATCAAAGACCACAGAGATACTTAGGATGAAACGACGTGACAGGAAGCTCCAGGATGTTAGTTGACAGGAAGCTCCAGGATGTTAGTTGACAGGAAGCTCCATGATGTTAGTTGACAGGAAGCTCCAGGATGTTAGTTGACAGGAAGCTCCATGATGTTAGTTGACAGGAAGCTCCAGGATGTTAGTTGACATGAATACTAGTCAATGTGGTCTTCTGTATTACATTCAATACTAAGTAGGATGTCCCACCACTCTGCCCAGAGTAGGAGAAAACATTTCACTTCCTTTTGTTAGAAAATACATTTTTACCGAGACACTTCTTCACGTCGTTCTGAATCATTCAGTAGGGCGGGGGGGGGGGGGGGGGGGGGGTCTCTGAAATATATTTAACTTTATTTACAAAAAAAAAAAGTGATTTTGTAACCTAAAACATTCGATAATAAAGCACCGAACTCCGCTGACCGAACGGTTTTACCGCCAAAAATCTTTTGAGGGTTTGACATTTTTGTCGTTGTCGTCTCCAAAGTAGTTTCTGCGGGTCGCAAAAGGTTAAATTAAAATGTAAAAGGCTTTGGGAAAAAAAATAATAAGTTTGGTGTTTGCTCAGTGCTCTGTTGACAAGTTAGAGGAACGCGTGTTGTTGTTTTTGTTGTGACAGGAAGTCTTTGGAAAAAGAACAGGAACTTGTCATGAAGATGAAACGCGGTAAACTAAAACAAACAAATACTACACGTCTTGTCTCAACAACAATACCCATCTCCCCTCTACTCTCCTCCTCTCCTCCCCTCCCCATCTCCTCTCCTCTCCTCTCCTCCCCATCTCCTCTCCTCTCCTCTCCTCTCCTCTCATCTCCTCTCCTCCCCTCTCCCCATCTCCTCCTCTCCTCCCCTCCTCCTCTCCTCTCCTCCTCTCCTCTCCTCCTCTCGTCTCCCCCTCTCCTCTCGTCTCCCCATCTCCTCTCCTCCCCATCTTAACTTCATAATGTTCTATGTTCTTGTCTCAAAAACAATCTCCCATCTTAACTTCATATTGTTCTGTGTTCTCCGGATTAGACAAGATGACGAATACAATTTTTTTTGTAAAACCTGGTAGATAATTATCCTAGGTGACACAAATGCTATTTTCTACATTTTTGACCACTTTTGTTCCTCTGCGCCTCCATTGATTTAGTCGCCCACATTTTGGCCATTCTAACAAGGATAAAAAAACAGATCAAACTACGATAGACGCGGAGGTTTGGTCTACGATAGAGACGTGGAGGTTTGGACTGATAGAGACGTGGAGGTTTGGACTGATAGAGACGTGGAGGTTTGGACTGATAGAGACGCGGAGGTTTGGACTGATAGAGACACGGAGGTTTGGACTGATAGAGACGCGGAGGTTTGGACTGATAGAGACACGGAGGTTTGGACTGATAGAGACGTGGAGGTTTGGACTACGATAGAGACGTGGAGGTTTGGACTGATAGAGACGTGGAGGTTTGGACTGATAGAGACGTGGAGGTTTGGACTACGATAAAGACGTGGAGGTTTGGATTACGATAGAGAAGTGGAGGTTTGGACTACGATAGAGACGTGGAGGTTTGGACTGATAGAGACGTGGAGGTTTGGACTGATAGAGACGTGGAGGTTTGGACTACGATAAAGACGTGGAGGTTTGGATTACGATAGAGACGTGGAGGTTTGGACTGATAGAGACGTGGAGGTTTGGACTGATAGAGACGTGGAGGTTTGGACTGATAGAGACGTGGAGGTTTGGACTACGATAGAGACGTGGAGGTTTGGATTACGATAGAGACGTGGAGGTTTGGACTACAATAGAGACGGAGGTTTGGACTACGATAGAGACGGAGGTTTGGACTACGATAGAGACGTGGAGGTTTGGATTACGATAGAGACGTGGAGGTTTGGACTGATAGAGACGTGGAGGCTTGGATTACGATAGAGACGGAGGTTTGGACTACGATAGAGACGGAGGTTTGGATTACGATAGACGTGGAGGTTTGGACTGATAGAGACGTGGAGGTTTGGACTGATAGAGACGTGGAGGTTTGGACTGATAGAGACGTGGAGGTTTGGACTGATAGAGACGCGGAGGTTTGGACTACAATAGAGACGTGGAGGTTTGGACTGATAGAGACGCGGAGGTTTGGACTGATAGAGACGTGGAGGTTTGGGCTACGATAGAGACGTGGAGGTTTGGACTGATAGAGACGTGGAGGTTTGGACTACGATAGAGATGTGGAGGTTTGGACTGATAGAGACGTGGAGGTTTGGACTGATAGAGACGCGGAGGTTTGGACTGATAGAGACGTGGAGGTTTGGACTACGATAGAGACGTGGAGGTTTGGACTGATAGAGACGTGGAGGTTTGGACTACAATAGAGAAGTGGAGGTTTGGACTACGATAGAGACGTGGAGGTTTGGACTGATAGAGACGTGGAGGTTTGGATTACGATAGAGACGTGGAGGTTTGGACTACGATAGAGACGTGGAGGTTTGGACTGATAGAGACGTGGAGGTTTGGATTACGATAGAGACGTGGAGGTTTGGACTACGATAGAGACGTGGAGGTTTGGACTACGATAGAGACGTGGAGGTTTGGACTGATAGAGACGTGGAGGTTTGGACTGATAGAGACGCGGAGGTTTGGACTACGATAGAGACGTGGAGGTTTGGGCTGATAGAGACGCGGAGGTTTGGACTGATAGAGACGCGGAGGATTGGACTGATAGAGACGTGGAGGTTTGGACTACGATAGAGAAGTGGAGGTTTGGACTGATAGAGACGTGGAGGTTTGGACTATCGGTTTTCCTAGAGGAGTATCATCTACACAATTAACATTTTACCCATTGGTCAAAAGACGTGTTTTTGATTGGACACCCAATATTAAAAAGATAAAAGAATCACAGAGAGACAGAGAGAGAGAGAGAGAGATAGAGAGACAGAGAGAGAGACAGAGGCAGAGAGAGGCAGAGAGAGAGAGAGAGACAGAGACAGAGAGAGAGAGAGAGAGAGAGAGAGAGAGAGAGAGAGAGAGAGAGAGAGACACAGATAAATCCTATGCACCCGTGTGTAAAGACGTCTGTATAAATTATACGGCTGTCGCTCATCTCCCAGTCTTCACCTCATCTACTACTTAGATTTAAATAATGAATCACATTTTTGATGGCCTCTCCCTCTATCTAGAGAGATGCCTATAACTCTTGTCAGTATTACTGTTCTCCATATAGTATAGAGAGAGAGAGAGAGACAGAGAGAGAGAGAGACTGTTCTCCATATAGTATAGAGAGACATCTATTCCAGTGTTTCAGGAAAGTACCAGATGTCATCGTCCAATTGAAACCGTTTAAATGAAAAGGAGAAACAGTCCTGTTAGTGCAGCTAACCGCAGAACACAAGACAACAAGCAGAACCGCTTCCCCTCTGAGAACATGAAAAGGTGACTACCATAATAACACAGAACACAAGACATCCATCACAGATCAATAACAGTTACAGCCCCCCCCCCAGATAATAAGTTATACTGTAGTCTAAACCAGGCCCCCCCCCCCAGTTATACTGTAGTCTAAACCAGGGTCCCCCCCCCCAGTTATACTGTAGTCTAAACCAGGGCCCCCCCCAGATAATAAGTTATACTGTAGTCTAAACCAGGGCCCCCCCCCCCCCAGATAATAAGTTATACTGTAGTCTAAACCAGCCCCCCCCCCCCCCCCCCCCAGTTATACTGTAGTCTAAACCAGGGCCCCCCCCCAGATAATAAGTTATACTGTAGTCTAAACCAGCCCCCCCCCCCCCCCCCCCCAGATAATAAGTTATACTGTAGTCTAAACCAGGGCCCCCCCCCCCCAGATAATAAGTTATACTGTAGTCTAAACCAGCCCCCCCCCCCCCCCCCCCAGTTATACTGTAGTCTAAACCAGGGCCCCCCCCCCCAGATAATAAGTTATACTGTAGTCTAAACCAGCCCCCCCCCCCCCCCCCCCAGATAATAAG